>NC_134404.1:337552986-337572986 GCF_038048845.1 Mixophyes fleayi | reverse complement strand
ATCATGGAGCTGTATCACAAAATGGCAATAGTTCGGGCCTGCAATTTTGCAGCTTAGCCTATGACCCCTTCAGTATATAGTGGGAATGCTGTGTGCCCTGGAATGGTCCTTGGCCTTAGAACTGTACTGGCCTCATCGGTGACCTCATTAGAGTCACTAAACCCCTGTCATTCATTGTTTCAGCGTACACAATACTACCTCAATGTGCCTCCGTCACGTCCATGGCCCTAGCGATCTGATAGGCTGTGTTCTCATGAATATTGGTTACGCCCACAAATGGCTGCCTCCACTGCCTGCAGAAGACCGGTGCACTTTAATAAATGAGGACTGAGGATCAGACGGTGAGCCAAAAAATTATACACATTTGCAAACAATATAGTGATTATAGTTATATTCATGGGAGTGAAATTGTCACAGTGTAGGACTCAAGGAGGCCATGTAAAAAACTAATACTAAGAAACAGTGTATCCAATAATGACACTGACAACAAATGTCTTTTTGTTTTGTATACATATATGAGCATTTATATTGCTATGCAGCTGGTACCATATATAATTAGAGATGCTTGGGCTCGGTTTTCTGAAAACCGAGCTCACCCGAACTTAGGGGATCCGAGTAGGCGCGCAGTGTTCTTGACACTTAGCGCCATTGTTCACACAGAAACAGGAGGGGTAGCAGTGTTCTTGTCACTCTCCGGTCTCCAATGACATTGCTCAGGGCCATTGCTCATACAGAAACAGGAGGGGTAGCAGTGTTCTTGTCACTCTCCGGTCTCCAATGACATTGCTCAGGGCCATTGCTCATACAGAAACAGGAGGGGTAGCAGTGTTCTTGTCACTTGGCAAAAATTGACTGGAAATTAATGTGATTGAGGTTAATAATAATGTAGGAACTTAAAAAAATCCCAATTATGTGATTTTAGCAAAAAAAAATAGGGATCCAAAACCAAAACACACAAGGGCAGTTTTGTCAAAACCAAAATGTTAATCCAGATCAAAAACCAAAACACGGGGGTCAGTGAACATCTCTATATATAAATATGGGATATGCCGAGCATAGGCTTATCGCCACGAATCTGGTACCATATATAATAAGGGATATACTGGTTTATTTCTTTTCTGGTTTTGTTACGAATATTGCCTTATTATCGTAGCAGCTGTCCACCAGGTCTATTTAAGGCACATTTGGGTGTGGCTCACAAGCCAGCCCTTTCTAGATGTAAACCCCTATACCTGGGAGGTGAGTGCATCTGATTTTAACTACATTTTAATGGTGTTTGAAGCATATAGGTCAGGGTAGGACCTGCATATAATGAGGTGCCCTTGACGTTAGGATGCAGGCTTAAATGTTTTGATCAAAATATCAACCAATACCTCATGACTTATTTCGCTAGATACACACAGATATGCAGTGTTAAGGATAAGTGCTGACAACAACTGTCTTTTAGTTTTATAAACATATATGGCAATTTATATTGCCATGCAGCTGGTACCATATATAATATGGGATATACCAAGCGCGGGCTTACTGCCATGCAGCTGATACCATATATAATATGGGATATACCAATGCAAATACTTAAATACCAGTGGCTGAACCACTGCTTTTGAAAGGGGTGTGGCGTCTATAAGGCGTACCCCCCCAACTGTCCTGATTGTATTGGGACATCCCAATATATCAGCTTTGCTGCCCCCCTCCCAAAGATTTCCGTAATTCGGCATTACGCCCCTGTTAATAAAAAATACCCCCCACAATGAACTCACAACAACATAGAAGATAGTTCCCATTTTCTGGGCTTTATAACAAGCAGCGTTTGTGCTGCTAGAAATAACAGCGGTCTGTTTATATTGTTTTGCAGAGACAAGAATGAGTTCCCTATGTCTTGGCTTCAGGTTAAATTCTGCAGAATTGACCAACTGGAAACCAGCGTTCAGCTCCAGTTACTATTGATGAGTTCCACTTTATTACTCATTACTTAGGTAACCAGGTTAAGTATAAGCCAGAGGAGAAATATTATAAAATCTCCCATAAATATTTCGTAATGATACAAAGGGATCTATTAGCGGACGACACTCTAAAGCAAAGATGAACAAACCTTTTGAAACTGCTAAATGTTCAGCTCGTCCTGCATTTGGTGGGAAAATGAAAATAACATTTAGAATTAACTACACTGGTTAGTAACTGGATGTGATCTACACTGTATGCTTATCAGACCAATATTTATCAATTTGCAAATGGACACTGTGCACAATGTATATTTCTCATTGACTACCCAAGAAATGTTGCACATTTTTTATTTTATTTTTTAGAGACAGTACTTTTTGCAACCACATTGGAATGAATAGTATTTAAATGCAATATATTAAATAAGGAAAAATATTGTGATAAATATTCTTTCATTTTAAAGCAAAAAATCCCACATAGACCCTTTTTTTTCTTTAAAGAGTTAAATAACCTTTTCAGCATACATGTGATAATAATGCTTAACTGAACTCCTATAAATCATCTCCTTTTCAAAATCTCCCTGGAGGGTAGACCAGTATAGCTGTCAGTCACACACACAGAGACTTAGACACTCAGCATGTCACGTGATGGCAGAGTGGGGGAGGAAGAAGTAGGGGACTCTTACAGAGCTCAGAGGGACGTTCTAAAGCTTCTCTGCTCACTATATCATGTGCCGCGTGTCTGTGGTTGTCATGGTAGTCACACACCACTGTGTAACCTGTGCAGAATTATAAATCATTAATAGTAGCCCGAAGACACAAGCTAAGGGAAAATGAAAAGTACCAAGTTTCTTTCTTTGAGAATCTGTGCTATTTTGTAGCAAATCTCTGGTAAGTTTAGTTGTGAATAGCTCAAGATATCTGAGTTAATCTCTGCCCGCAGTTCAACAGCTCCATCTGCATACTGCATTGGCCAGACGAGATATGTTGCTGATAACTACCCCAGCTTTCCTGAGAGCTGGCAACACCTTGCCAAAAACATAATTTCAAAGTCCACACTATCACTTATGCTACTCTCTTTATTTCAACTTTTACATTTTTCTCCAAAAATATTTTTTGACAGGAGCTGCGATAAGCCAAGCGTCCTTAAATGCAAGTGATAGGGTTAATGTATGGTACTTACCCATTTGGGGTTAAGTCCACTGTGGATCCCAGCCAATAATTGTATGCATTGCTATGTTTAACTAATTTTCTCTTCCATACAGAGCAGGCACAGCTGTGGCAGGAAGGCCTTTGTGAATCAGCGACCAGTTCATATGGTGCTACCGATTATTGGCCACAGGTCACTGCCCTCTTCAAAGTACTTTGGCTCTTGATCCCATCGTGAGGGGGGATCCCTTGACCTGCTTTGTGTGGGCACGTCTTTGTGAGCCCAGAGGAGGTGTAGTCATGTTGACGTAAGATTTAGCACCGGCCAATCGTAAAGGACTCTGGTCCTTGGACCAATGGTTAGTGCTGTAAGGCCAATCACTGTTCGGTTATTGCTATTGGTTGCGCTGACTCGCAACTTGCCTTCGCCACCACCATTTATCATTAATAAACTGTGACCATTAAATTGGCCAACAATTCTGGTGTTGAGTCTTTATTTTAGTATAAGTTTATGACTTAAGGTGTGTTTGGGGTCTGTAGCAGCAAAAGTGACGCTTTTTTCGATCTGTAGTTTAAGATTTAACCACATTTATTTCTTAAATTAAATCAACAGAGTGAGAAGTCTGGCTTCAGTCTTCACTATTATACTTCGCAACTTTCATTGAATTGGTTGAAGCCCCCCAGAAATGACATGTTCCCATATATATGCATCTGGAAGGTACAGTGAGGGAAGTATAGGATGAAGCCCAAATAAAGGTCATTCGGGGGTAGAGAAATGCTGTCTGCCCTCCTGGAAAACACTGTATGCCCCCCTTCCCCCCACACACACGTTCCCCTTCTCCATCCCAAAACCTTTTTCAATTATCTAATTTTTTGCATGTGGTTGCATAAGTCAATATATTTGTGCACCCAGCCAAATTGCAGCAACACTACAGATCCGTCCAGCTCCCTTGGGCTGAACATGCTAAATCTTACAGCCCCACAACCACCGAAATCTTGGCCTGCAGATCTATGTGTCCTGTGACTTTACAACAATGTACTTTCATAAATGACCCCTAACGACTAACTGTCCTTATTATCTGCCTTACTAGGGGACAGGCTCTGAATGAGTTGGAAGATTGCATGTTCCGTTGACCTATGAGCAAGTAAGGAGAGGCCACCTGTACATACAGTGCTCTCCTAGATTGTCAGTCAGTTACAGGTACAATTTTAGTCAATCCTTATCTTACTGTAGAAGATAAAAAGCAGCACATCCACAGCAATCAACAGCTCTTCATCTCACATTAACACTACTGCAGGGTACAAGACGACGCCAACTTTTGATTGACAGGACGGGATAAGACGCAGAACTCTCATCCCCTTATAAGGAAGCATCAGGCTTGATGGATAATAGATGACATTTATTGAGTCTCTAATGGCATCCCCACAGTCCAACTGGGGATATTAATACCTCCGAGTTTTTAACCAGCCTGTTTTTTTTTGTTTTTTTTAACTTGAGTTTAAATGAGCCATACTTAGAGAGTTTTAATATTTTAAGCAGAACGAAGTAATTTAAAATGCCATTAAAGATAATCCTCTCAGCAGAAGGAAAAATAGCCTGCTCAGTATATGTCAAATCAGAATGAGGACACATTCCTATTACAGAGTCTGGGAATATTAACTCCAACGGCGCTGCAACTTAATGCACCGCTAAACCTAAAACATAAGCTTATATGTAAGGGCTGTTGAGGATATACATATATATATATATATATATATATATATATATATATATATATATATATATACACACTATATATATATATATATATATATATATATATATATATATAATATATATTTTTATATATATTTTTATATATATATTTTTATAGCGCCAGCATACGCCGTAGTGCTTTGGGAACAGACACAATAATAAAACAGACAAAGATGTAAGATAGCCTGCTCACAAGCTTACAATCCATCCCAGTAAAGCCGTAAGAAACTAAGCTTGCGACTAAAATTTACAGTGAACTTCTCACTTGGCGCTTGGGTTAAGTCTGAAGCCACATATGCCAGAATATCGCTGATAACAGTGAACAGTAGCTTGTGCTGAGCCGCACGGTGGATGCAAACAGACTATCAAACATCTCAGGTATGTGAAGTTTTACATATGTTTTTGTGAATTTTATTATAAGCTATATAATCGAAGGCAGCTTATTGTAGGTTCACGGCCCTTTAAGTGGCTGAGAAGACTTAACAGGCGGTATGTTGACGAGTGTGTTCTAAATTGTAAAAACCCCATCGCTTCCTCCCTGTAAATAGGATTCTAGATTCAGCACCAAGGACAGGGAAAGATCAACAAGTTAGTTCAAACACAGGATATAAACTTCAACTGTGATATTCACGTAACAGTCTCTGTACAACGTCTGGAAGACAAGACTACGACAGGTGTTGAAACAAGATGATTGGCTGAGGCAAACAAACACATATAACTACTGAATAAAACAAGTGATTTATCTTCACTGCTAAAGTTTCTATTACACATTTGTCTGATATCCCTGAACCTGAATAATGCAACATGCACAGATAACTCAATGTTTAAACCTAATGTTTCAGGTATTTGAGTTCCTAAACTGCACGGTAGATATGCAGCCATTGTTATACCAAAAGGATCACCACTATATTGGAGCTACTGTAATTATAGAAGGAATGTAGCTTACGCTGCCCATACACAGTACAATGTTGCTGCTTGATCTGACCACTGACCAGCTGGAGGGCTCTCGGATTTGGCCATACACGTGTGCGCCCAACAAGCTGACCAAAATCCATTAATGGTAACAAGTATGTTCAGATGAGGTAAGTGACGGCCCTCAGTATGTGTCTTGCTTTAAAAAGTTTTAATGAAAACCATTTAGCACATTCATGTTAACTGTGAGAACTGCTCAGAATGAGTGTGAGTTGTAATGAAGCGTCTTTCATGTAATCGTTGGTTAAACTTCTTTTGAATCAATATTGTATTGAGTTGAATATTAGATTTTGTATTCATTTCACAAATCTCTTATTGCTTTCCTTGCATTCATTTCACATTTGTTCTAAACCATTTTAAGGTAGATAAGCATCAACTTGCAACATTTAATGCACTATGTGCAGTTTTAAATAGTTACAAAGTTTCTACAACATTCACATAACTTTATGTTATTATATTATTGCTGGAACAAGAGAGGAATCACATGACTACTTTGTGGTTTAGCGACAGATCATGTGATGCATGGCGGATCATGTGATGCACGGCAGATCATGTGATGCACGGCAGATCATGTGATGCATGGTAGGATCATGTGATGCACGGCTGATCATGTGATGCATGGCAGGATCTTGTGATGTATGGCAGGATCATGTAATGCATGGCGGATCATGTGATGCATAGCAGGATCATGTGATGCATGGTGGATCATGTGATGCATGGCAGGATCATCTGATGCATGACATATCCTGTAATGCATGGTAGGATCATGTGATACATGGCAGAATCATGTGATGCATGGTAGGATCCTGTGATGCATGGCAGAATCATGTGATGCATGGTAGGATCCTGTGATGCATGGCAGAATCATGTGATGCATGCTAGGATCATGTGATGCATGACAGGATCATGTGATGCATGGCCGATCATGTGATGCATGGCCGATCATGTGATGCATGACACATCATGTAATGCATGGTAGGATCGTGTGATGCATGGCAGATCATGTGATCCATGGCAGGATCATGTGATGCATGGCAGGATCATGTGATGCATGACATATCCTGTAATGCATGGTAGGATCGTGTGATGCATGGCAGATCATGTGATGCATGGCAGGATCATGTGATGCATGGCAGGATCATGTGATGCATGCTAGGATCATGTGATGCATGGCAGGATCATGTGATATATGTGCTATATTCCTAAACATACTATCAACTACACTACTCTACAATGATTCCCGGCTCCAGCCAGAGGAATAGATAATGTTAGAGGCGAATGTAAAAAATCATTTTAGACAGCTATTATATTTAATAAAGATCAAGTTTAATTATAAATGACTTCCTCTTTACATTGTTACCTGTAGACAGTTATACAGTAAAATCAAGATTTAGTGCAATTTATTTGCCATCTTTCATTCATTCATCATTAATTAAATAATGTAGACAGCCTAAAACAACATTGTCACTTTATAGAGGATTCATCTGAGTGAATATTTTAGTGAAACCATCTGACTGTTCCCGTTACAGTAATGTATCACGTTGCTGTTGTAGCAGGTTACACCTGTGGTGCACTAGTTTATAGCCAATGAGTAGGCTGCATTCTCATGTGAATGAATTTAGCCCACCAATACCTGCCTGCGCTATATCTTAATGACAAAGCGCACAGGTTGCCTGATTCATTAACATCTGCAAAACTAACATAATGTATGTTTTTTTTAATCGCACATACATACGGCATACGCACGTCCATATTCAACAAGGAGCAGATCTGAGAATACGTCTGCTGATCCTTTCCACAACCACTATGAGAACCGGGGCATCTACCCAGTACTCTGCATAGAACGACCGATGCAAACACTTCTAGAACTTCTAGAACTAGAACTTCTGCAAACACCCCCATCCTGCTCTGCAAAACCCATGTATGCACCTTGGCGGAATCCAAGGTGTATCAGCACCAACCGAGGAGCAGGACATCACCAAAAATAATTTTATTCTGCAACCCCTTTTACTCACTAAAAATTACTTCCACTATGTGTACATGACCAGTGCACCTTAAAGGATAAGTCTAAGCGCATTTTATCTTATTATATAATAATTAATAGACACTAAGGGGTGTATTCCAGCTCTCATTTTGTAGACTGTACTAAATAAATGACAGCTAGAATCTGATTGGTTGCTATAGGCAACATCAACAAATTTTCAAACCTGCAGTTTAATAAATATACCCCTAAGGGTCTGATTGATTATGGAAAGTAAGTAAAAAAAAAAGAGTAAGTTTTCTGCTGGACAAACCCATGTTACAGTACAAGGTTTTGTTTTTTTATTTTGCACATAAGATACATACTGGCTGTTTTTTCATGTAGCACACAAATACTTTATTTTTATACTGAAATTTAAAGTTGATCTAGGACACGCCTTATCCCAACTATAAATCTGACATCCCATTTAAAATTTAAATCTCCCTCCGATGCAACATGATTTTGCCCAGTTGAAAAGTTACTAATTATTTTCCTTTACTTTCTCTAATGAATCAGGCCATAAGGGTATATTTTGTAAATAGAAGGTTTCACAACTGGTATATTTGTTTAGATACTCTCTGGCAGAATGTATCTAACAAGTTAACCCGTACATGATACTCATGCATTCTAGTCAAATCAAGCTACTTAAGGTGTTAAAAAAAGGTTCTTGTCATCTTTATCGCCACACACACACGCCGCTAGGCTTTTATATATTAGATAATGCTAAGAATTTAGTAGGTCAGTGTAGTATATAACTCCGCCCAGCAGGTGGCGCTGCAGCTTGAGCACTCTGTCACCCGGTAGTTTTTTCCACACACACACACACACTAACACACGCCGCTACACATGTGTGTTCATGAGGTAAAATTACCTCACGAAAATGAGTTTGAGCTCTCAACTCGTAAATTTAGCCTTTACTACCCCTCCCACGAGGGGAAGGGGGGATGATGGAAGTTAACTGACTTCACTATTATAATTATTTTGTCAAATAATGTCAGTATACTAAATTTCAGGTTAATTGGATGAGCCCTTTCTGAGAAAATAGTTTTTTACACACACACACACACACACTAACACACGCCGCTAGGCTTTTATGTATTAGATAATGCTAAGAATTTAGTAGGTCAGTGTAGTATATAACTCCGCCCAGCAGGTGGCGCTGCAGCTTGAGCACTCTGTCACCCGGTAGTTTTTTCCACACACACACACACGCCGCTAGGCTTTTATATATTAGATAGTACCAGTCCTAAAGATTCTTCTTTTCAGTGAAGGGAAATGATTCATCAACATTACACACACTCTGATAGAGAGTGTATCTAACTGAGTGTATCTTACCAAGTATAGACCTCCATTTACAAAGCTACACTAATAAGTATTAATTTTAAAAAAGTGGAATTATCCTTTAATAAAATTATGTCATTTACTAGCAGTATAATCAAATATATAATAATGTACAACAACAAAGTTAGTAACTGAATAACACAATATAAACCAACAGCGACGAACAGATACAGACTTGTTTACAGAGGATTTGAAGAAAGCAATAATAATTGATGTGCTTTAAGTTTCATACTTTCAGTATTAAAAGGAAATGTCAGAAGGGGAGAGAACCTAATTTAATTCACAAGCCAGGTGCTCCAGGGCAGCTCGATATGCATCATCCGGCGGAATAAATAATAAGTTGATACAGTGCCAAGAAATAATGTCTTCAGAACCTTGGACAGAGGTCAGGAGTCAGAGCAGTAATTGCATGCTGCAGGTTGGAGAGCCGCCCGTGAAGTACCCACTGTATCAGCCGGTGTAATTTGGAGAGAGAGAATTGCTGCAGAAGAACCAGGTAACCACTGATACAGAGAGACGTTTAGTGCAGTCGTTTGGCAGCCATTCCTGATGATTGCAAATCTATTCTCTTCCAGAACCTCCTGCCTGACACTCACATGAACCTCACCAAGACTGCAGACCCCCCTCCTCTGTCCTTGTGTGTCCAGGATGCACACTGTGAACCTTAGGCAGGGTTGGGCGCAAAATGGGTGTAATTTACGGTAAAAGAAAGATACAGGCGTAAAAATAGTGATTTAACGCCCATGTGTTGAGCCGTACGCAGCTTAAGAGCCACGCAGTTCAGCATCGCAAACTTGTGCGCCCGGCACGCAAGGCAGACACTTGCGGACACATGTGTACATCCATTTGTTTTATGTGGAACAAAAGCATTCACTATTAAGCATTCAAAAATATTTTAAAAGCCTCTCTAATAAAGTAGATACAACTCCCCGTCTTGTGCACTAAGTGGAAAAATCATCATCGGTTATTTATATAGCGCCACTGATTCCGCAGCACTGTTCAGAGAACTCACTCACATCAGTCCCTGCCCCATTGGAGCTTACAGTCTAAGTTCCCTAACCTACAGAGAGAGACTAAGGTCAATTTAAAAGCAGCCAATTAACCTACCAGTATGTTTTTGGAGTATGGGAGGAAGCCAGAGCACATGGAGGAAACCCACGCAAACATGGGGAGAACATACAAGCTCCACACAGATAAGGCCATGGGAATCAAACTCATGACCCCAGTGCTGTGAGGCAGAAGCTGACCACTAACCACTGAGCCGCCGTGCTGCCCCAAAAAACATTATTTGCTTAAACACACGCACAAAAGCACAATATGCCCAAGTGATGAGGAAAGCACCAGTCAGCTACAGTTGTGCAATCGTAAACAGCCAATCACAAGTGGTTGACTAGTGCGTGAGACTGTCATCATCATTATCATCCGCTATTTACACCTGCGTCTGACCACCTGAATAATACACCTTTCTCAGACATATATATGTCTTTTCCGCAGTCTGTATATGTTCGCAATTACACATACACACCGTGTCTGTACTCTCCCTATATTACAACACCCCACTCCGTCTCTCCGGCTCAAGCTGGCATAAGTGGCAGAATCACACAGATCAGCACGGGGACATATGTGGGCACGCGCAGGGCGATTTCAAGCACGATACGCAAACTCTGCCCTGTGTATGACTAGTCTATATAGCACCATCAGTCTACACAACTCTTTACACTACTACAGGCTACAGACAATGGACAAAGAGCATGATAAGTGAGAATCTGCTTGACATGAACAAGAGGTAATTGGAGCTGTCTGTCCCAAAGAGCTTACAATCAAAATGGTATACAGGGACGCATACATACTCACTTGCGGGAATAACAAGGGCAACTGGGCAAACCAGTGGAGTGTATATATGTTGTTGGGTGTATTAATGCACATTTGTGATATGGATAAGGCTAGGGGCAAGTATATGAATAGGTGGTAGGAAATAACCCTGTCTTTGTATACTTTGCCACTTCCTAGTGAAGTGGGCAGGATTTGGAGCCTCCATGATGTGTTTGCGCCATTGCGTCATAACGACCAAAGCCCAAATGATGTAATTCCCCAAGCCCCGCCCCCACACTCCCGTCTCCCCCCAGGAACTCCCGAAGGACAACAATGCACAGTTGGCAAGTATGCGTAACCAATCATCTGCTTGGGAACCAGTGACATCACTGAGCTATGACGAATGAAAAGTTTGTAGTGAATTGATACACTGTGTTCCAATTAATATTGGTTGAGCCTCCAAAAAATGGCTGCCTGCCCTGTGTTTAAGCCATGGATTCACGCTGAAAATTGACAAAGAAATGGTCATAATTAAAATCATAAAATGGTAATGATAAAAGCAATGAAAATTTTTCTTTATCCTAAGACACTTGTTTTACCTATGTCGAAATAGAGGAGTTGGTTAAGCACTAACACTCGTGTGGCTGAAATGTCACAGCAGGGTTAAGTGTATTTTCAAAACCGTAGGCGTGTGAGTGACAAATTAGGACAGGCTTACTGGGAACACCGTGTGCCAAATGTCTACAGTCCTTTCAGTAACGGCAGAGCACCCTGCGTCTGCTTAGCAGATCCTCCCCCTTCTAGGACCAGCATTAAGTGTGGGGGTCAGTTTCACAAATTACTGTTTAATTACTTTAGTGTAGATCACAGGGAGTCATCTGAAATAGTATCGTGACCTATTTTTCGGGATATGATCCGAAGGTTTAAAGCCCTTTCCTGAGTGTGACTGTCAGCCAGAAACCCACATTCTAACTTAAAAAAAACTCTGCAATGTCTGTCTAGCTTAAGTCTTAGCCTGTTCTTTTCAAAACTGTTTGCTATATCATTTTTTTAATTGTACTATTTTTGTCATTACTGTCACAAATCTGAAAATTCTATTAAAAAAAAATGAAGTTGAAAAAGAACAAACAAATAAAAACAGTGCACTGAGCTCTTTTATAAAACAATTCTTTTTCCCAGGTGTAAAATCCTTGACCAAGGTGAAAAACAGTGATAGAGTAATGCGTTTTCCAGGTCTGAGATGGAGTCATTTTTCACTTAAATTTCTGACATTTTTTTTTTTTTGGCGAGAGGAGAGTTTCACACTATTAAAAATATGTTTAATATATCTGCGGGATTGACTTTGAAGTGTTTTACTGGTGGAATAGGAAAGTGAGGGTCATAGACGGAAACCAGTCCAAGGAAAAAGTGCTAGATGTTTAAATAGATGAAATCGTCAAACACTTCATTGCAAGACAGAAAAACTTGCACTTCTGTCTGCAACGTTACCTTTGTGCATGAATGAAACCTCATTTGCTCTCATAAGTACTCTAATGCGTTTCCTTGCGACATTCAATGGGCCTCAAGAACGCAAATGGCCGCAATTTTGAGTGCTTTGCTCTACTTTTGCGTAGTCCCGTAGTTCATAGATTAAAATGACAACTGAAAAAAAAATGTATGTAAACCATCTGGATATACACTACATTAGCCAGGGGAAATAAACAGACAAATTAAAAGAAACTCTCAGGTCCCCGTACATCGAGCCAATGCTGACTAGCACTGGGCACTAACTTGTACCTCTATCAAGTTCACACCAGGGTTAACATGTTAAAATTTAGTGCCCACTTTTGTGGCACCAGAAGTGCCAGCTTGCACAAGGGCTGCAACTGTGATGGTATCCTTAGGAGAATGAGAAAAATAATTGTACCACCTTAGTATAATAAAAAATAACTTGTGCCCCCCTTATTATTTTAAATGATGAACTGTGCCCCCTTAATATTATCAATTATAATCTGTGCCAATTTCATATACCGTATATACTCGAGTATAAGTCGACCTGAATATAAGCCGAGGCACCTAATTTTACTACATAAAACTGGGAAAACTTATTGACTCGAGTATAAGCCTAGGGTGGAAAAGAGCGCTAATTTAAAAACCTAAATAAAAATGATAGGTTCAATCTATGAAATCATTTTTAGCTAAACCATAAATAACAGTAGATGACAAGGAACATTCATAAATGATTATAAAATCATTGGCATTGGGTACAACCTAACCTAAATAAAGGGGTAGGGATATAAATGTATGAACATGGTGGCTGTATTGTTTGTTCATTATGTAATTGCACTGTAAATTTAAAAAAAAGGAGAGAGAGAGAGAGAGAGAGAGAGAGAGAGAGAGAGATATTTTTTTTTCACTTACCCGGCAGTGGAACGCATATGCGTTCCAACAACAGGAAGTTCGGCATTTGGAACGCAAGTTTGCGTTCCAAATGCCGAACTTCCTGTGTTGGAACGCATATGCAGAAGTTGAAGCCGAGGGACCGGACACCAGGTAAGTTCACCCGTGTATAAGCCGAGTGGCCTTTTTCAGCATACAAAAGTATCCTGAAAAACTCGGCTTATACACGAGTATATATACGGTAATATAATATTTAAAATAAATAATGTTCCAAAATATTATTTTTAATATTAATAGCCTAAAATTTTTGTCTGGAGTGCAGTGTCCCTAATGAATTCCTCCCTGGAATATTTTTTGGTTCTTGATCCTAAGTAATCCATATTGAATGGAAATAAAAACACCCACATAGACTAAACGTACCGTCCAGTAAGCCCGGCAACTTAATAGAGGGGCAGCCAATCAGGAACGGCCTCTAAGAAAATCTCAGAAGTGCGCTGCAGGCTCACATGCCCTTATGCTTAAGATTGCACTCAAATTGCACTTGTGCTGATGGTTGCCTACATTATAACTATATATATATATATATATATATATATATATATATATATACACATATATATATATATATATATATATATATACTATGTGATGAAGCAGGAAAAAGATTCTAATAACTTGTAATCACTGAATCATCAGCTTAGACGTGGTATTATTGATAGTCAGTTTCAGCGGTTTCTCAGTACATACAACATATTTGCCAATCATGCCAGGACTGAACAAGCAGCGACTGAGTTTCTGCAAGAAGCCAGAAATACGAACGTCACAGGCCGCAATAAATAAGCCCGGCAAAATCCACCTTGCAAACCCTTTCGACACCTGACACTCTCTAAATAAGGTTTCAGAGCAAGCAGCCATTATTTCTCTCTGCTCCTCATTCTAAATCCATCTAAATGGGACATACGTTTTCACATATGCAAAAAAGTATTTTTCGCGCTGACATTAATCCACTCCGCAGTGACAGTTTGATATCCTTTGCTGGCTTAAATTGGAAAGAAAATAACTCTGCATTGTTATGCGGGTACTTCGTTCTTGTCAACAGTCTGCAGTGTTTGCCAATAATTTGGCACTGGAATGAAAGAAAGTTTTAAGGATGATACTATCTCCATATGAATCTTCCTGTATTTTACATACGCGGTAGGGTGCCTCATAACAGACGACTTAAAAAAAAAAAAAGAAGAAAATGTGAATATATTGTACAAAAATATCCCCTGTACAGTGATAAATGTTCCTGATTTTCCAGGCTATTGCTAATGTCACAAGGCCGGGCTGCCTAGTTCTCCGTGCTCATGTTAACTAATAAATCTTATCCTACATGTTTGCATTATAATAGAACCTTTCCCTAATTGTTACTATTTCCACATGAGCAAATAGTAGCCTGCCAGGAATATTCATGAACAGAATAAAAGGACAATTCATACACAGCCGTTCCATTCACTCTGTAACAAAAATTGAGGTGTATTGTTCTCACGCAAACTATTAAATGAAAACTGGGGTCCAGTAAGGTTGTGACCACAGGTTATAAACAAGAAAATACACATCCTCTGCACTCACCTAAGACAGCTATTATAGATATTTCAAGATACCTCTGTATTAAAAACAGGGAATGTTAGTTCCATATATTACATTACAAGCCGACCAACTCACACCAATGTCTTCACGCACAGGTCAAACTCTACAGTCAATTCAATCAACCCGCCCCCCCAAAATCTTACTGTATGTTTATATACACTGTTTACATTTGATGTTCCTTCCGTAATCAAACCACAAAAAAATAATATAGAATATAGAAATTAATATAAAGAACACAATAGTGTAGTATTGTCCGGCATTCTCATAGTTGCCTCCAGTCCCGTTATGTATGTTATACTTCTGAGGTGGTAGGGCAGTGATTAACGCGTTTCACAGCAATTATTGTCTTCCTGGATTTGCACATCGCACAGCAGGGGGCGGGCTGTGATGATGCAAATTGTGCAGCCACTCCTCCTACACTCAGTAGGGCTGCTAACAGGGGGGGAATAAGCGGTTCAGGGAGTGGGGGTATGTACTGTGATGAGGGAGGGGAGGCATGTACTGTGATGAGGGAGGGGGCCTGTACTGTGATGAGGAAGGGGGGACATGTACTGTGATGAGGGAGGGGAGGCATGTACTGTGATGAGGGAGGGGGCATGTACTGTGATGAGGGAGGGGGGGCATGTACTGTGATGAGGGAGGGGGACATGTACTGTGATGAGGGAGGGGGGGCATGTACTGTGATGAGGGAGGGGGCATGTACTGTGATGAGGGAGGGGGGCATGTACTGTGATGAGGGAGGGGGTGCCTGTACTGTGATGAGGAAGGGGGGACATGTACTGTGATGAGGGAGGGGAGGCATGTACTGTGATGAGGGAGGGGGCCTGTACTGTGATGAGGGAGGGGGCCTGTACTGTGATGAGGAAGGGGGGACATGTACTGTGATGAGGGAGGGGGTGCCTGTACTGTGATGAGGGAGGGGGCCTGTACTGTGATGAGGGAGGGGGGCATGTACTGGGATGAGGGAGGGGGTGCCTGTACTGTGATGAGGGAGGGGGGTCATGTACTGTGATGAGGGAGTGGGCATGCACTGTGATGAGGGAGGGGGCATGTACTGTGATGAGGGAGGGGGGTCATGTACTGTGATGAGGGAGGGGGGTCATGTACTGTGATGAGGGAGGTGGCATGTACTGTGATGAGGGAGGGGGGTCATGTACTGTGATGAGGGAGGGGGACATGTACTGTGATGAGGGAGGGGGTGCCTGTACTGTGATGAGGGAGGGGGCCTGTACTGTGATGAGGGAGGGGGGCATGTACTGGGATGAGGGAGGGGGTGCCTGTACTGTGATGAGGGAGGGGGGTCATGTACTGTGATGAGGGAGTGGGCATGCACTGTGATGAGGGAGGGGGCCTGTACTGTGATGAGGGAGGGGGGTCATGTACTGTGATGAGGGAGGGGGACATGTACTGTGATGAGGGAGGGGGTGCCTGTACTGTGATGAGGGAGGGGGCCTGTACTGTGATGAGGGAGGGGGTGCCTGTACTGTGATGAGGGAGGGGGCCTGTACTGTGATGAGGGAGGGGGGCATGTACTGGGATGAGGGAGGGGGTGCCTGTACTGTGATGAGGGAGGGGGGTCATGTACTGTGATGAGGGAGGGGGACATGTACTGTGATGAGGGAGGGGGTGCCTGTACTGTGATGAGGGAGGGGGCCTGTACTGTGATGAGGGAGGGGGGCATGTACTGGGATGAGGGAGGGGGTGCCTGTACTGTGATGAGGGAGGGGGGTCATGTACTGTGATGAGGGAGTGGGCATGCACTGTGATGAGGGAGGGGGCATGTACTGTGATGAGGGAGGGGGGACATGTACTGTGATGAGGGAGGGGGGTCATGTACTGTGATGAGGGAGGGGGGTCATGTACTGTGATGAGGGAGGGGGGACATGTACTGTGATGAGGGAGGGGGGCATGAACTGTGATGAGGGAGGGGGGACATGTACTGTGATGAAGGAGGGGGGCTTGTACTATGAAGAGGGAGGGGGGTTATGTACTGTGATGAGGGAGGGGCTGCATGTACTGTGATGAGGGAGGGGGCTTGTACTGTGAAGAGGGAGGGGGGTCATGCACTGTGATGAGGGAGGGGGCATGTACTGTGATGAGGGAGGGGGTGCATGTACTGTGATGAGGGAGGGGGGCTTGTACTGTGAAGAGGGAGGGGGTGCATGTACTGTGATGAGGGAGGGGCTGCATGTACTGTGATGAGGGAGGGGGGCTTGTACTGTGAAGAGGGAGGGGGGTCATGCACTGTGATGAGGGAGGGGGCATGTACTGTGATGAGGGAGGGGGTGCCTGTACTGTGATGAGGGAGGGGGCATGTACTGTGATGAGGGAGGGGGTGCCTGTACTGTGATGAGGGAGGGGGTGCCTGTACTGTGATGAGGGAGGGGGCATGTACTGTGATGGGGGAGGGGGACATGTACTGTGATGAGGAAGGGGGGACATGTACTGTGATGAGGGAGGGGAGGCATGTACTGTGATGAGGGAGGGGGCCTGTACTGTGATGAGGGAGGGGGGCATGTACTGGGATGAGGGAGGGGGTGCCTGTACTGTGATGAGGGAGGGGGGTCATGCACTGTGATGAGGGAGGGGGCATGTACTGTGATGAGGGAGGGGGGTCATGTACTGTGATGAGGGAGGGGGGACATGTACTGTGATGAGGGAGGGGGGCATGAACTGTGATGAGGGAGGGGGGACATGTACTGTGATGAAGGAGGGGGGCTTGTACTGTGATGAGGGAGGGGGGCTTGTACTGTGAAGAGGGAGGGGGGTCATGCACTGTGATGAGGGAGGGGGTGCCTGTACTGTGATGAGGGAGGGGGTGCATGTACTGTGATGAGGGAGGGGGCATGTACTGTGATGAGGGAGGGGGTGCATGTACTGTGATGAGGGAGGGGGGCTTGTACTGTGAAGAGGGACGGGGGTCATGTACTGGGATGAGGGAGGGGGGCATGTACTGTGATGAGGGAGGGGGACTTGTACTGTGAAGAGGGAGGGGGGTCATGTACTGTGATGAGGGAGGGGGCATGTACTGTGATGAGGGAGGGGGGCATGTACTGTGATGAGGGAGGGGGCATGTACTGTGATGGGGAGGGGGACATGTACTGTGATGAGGGAGGGGGACTTGTACTGTGAAGAGGGAGGGGGGTCATGTACTGTGATGAGGGAGGGGGGCATGTACTGTGATGAGGGAGGGGGACTTGTACTGTGAAAAGGGAGGGGGGTCATGTACTGTGATGAGGGAGGGGGCGTGTACTGTGATGAGGTAGGGGGGCATGTACTGTGATGAGGGAGGGGGACTTGTACTGTGAAGAGGGAGGGGGGTCATGTACTGGGATGAGGGAGGGGGGCATGTACTGTGATGAGGGAGGGGGACTTGTACTGTGAAGAGGGAGGGGGGTCATGTACTGTGATGAGGTAGGGGGGTCATGTACTGGGATGAGGGAGGGGGGTCATGTACTGGGATGAGGGAGGGGGCATGTACTGTGATGGGGGAGGGGGTGCCTGTACTGTGATGAGGGAGGGGGCATGTACTGTGATGAGGGAGGGGGTGCCTGTACTGTGATGAGGGAGGGGGCATGTACTGTGATGAGGGAGGGGGTGCCTGTACTGTGATGAGGGAGGGGGTGCCTGTACTGTGATGAGGGAGGGGGCATGTACTGTGATGGGGGAGGGGGACATGTACTGTGATGAGGAAGGGGGGACATGTACTGTGATGAGGGAGGGGAGGCATGTACTGTGATGAGGGAGGGGGCCTGTACTGTGATGAGGGAGGGGGGCATGTACTGGGATGAGGGAGGGGGTGCCTGTACTGTGATGAGGGAGGGAGGTCATGCACTGTGATGAGGGAGGGGGCATGTACTGTGATGAGGGAGGGGGGTCATGTACTGTGATGAGGGAGGGGGGTCATGTACTGTGATGAGGGAGGGGGGACATGTACTGTGATGAGGGAGGGGGGCATGAACTGTGATGAGGGAGGGGGGACATGTACTGTGATGAAGGAGGGGGGCTTGTACTGTGATGAGGGAGGGGGGCTTGTACTGTGAAGAGGGAGGGGGGTCATGCACTGTGATGAGGGAGGGGGCATGTACTGTGATGAGGGAGGGGGTGCCTGTACTGTGATGAGGGAGGGGGTGCATGTACTGTGATGAGGGAGGGGGTGCATGTACTGTGATGAGGGAGGGGGGCTTGTACTGTGAAGAGGGACGGGGGTCATGTACTGGGATGAGGGAGGGGGGCATGTACTGTGATGAGGGAGGGGGACTTGTACTGTGAAGAGGGAGGGGGGGTCATGTACTGTGATGAGGGAGGGGGCATGTACTGTGATGAGGGAGGGGGACTTGTACTGTGATGAGGGAGGGGGGCATGTACTGTGATGAGGGAGGGGGCATGTACTGTGATGGGGAGGGGGGCATGTACTGTGATGAGGGAGGGGGCATGTACTGTGATGAGGGAGGGGGGCATGTACTGTGATGAGGGAGGGGGCATGTACTGTGATGGGGAGGGGGACATGTACTGTGATGAGGGAGGGGGACTTGTACTGTGAAGAGGGAGGGGGGTCATGTACTGTGATGATGGAGGGGGCGTGTACTGTGATGAGGTAGGGGGGCATGTACTGTGATGAGGGAGGGGGACTTGTACTGTGAAGAGGGAGGGGGGTCATGTACTGGGATGAGGGAGGGGGGCATGTACTGTGATGAGGGAGGGGGACTTGTACTGTGAAGAGGGAGGGGGGTCATGTACTGTGATGAGGTAGGGGGGTCATGTACTGGGATGAGGGAGGGGGGTCATGTACTGGGATGAGGGAGGGGGCATGTACTGTGATGGGGGAGGGGGACATGTACTGTGATGAGGGAGGGGGGTCATGTACTGGGATGAGGGAGGGGGCATGTACTGTGATGAGGGAGGGGGGGCATGTACTGTGATGAGGGAGGGGGCATGTACTGTGATGGGGGAGGGGGACATGTACTGTGATGAGGGAGGGGGGCATGTACTGTGATGA
>NC_134404.1:336615592-336647817 GCF_038048845.1 Mixophyes fleayi | reverse complement strand
TTCATAGAGGTTACCCATAGCCTAAGGTTAAGTGTGGAGAGCCACACCTTATCCCCAACTTGCAGAACTGGTACCATTTTCCGATGATATGCTGCAAGTAGATGAAGTCCTTGCAAGGGTTACAATACTAGATGCCTCAAATATGCGAGGTAGGATTGAGATCGGACTCTGCAAATAACCGAGATAGGGCATCCGCCCGGGAATTCTGAGCACTGGAACGGTAAGTTTAAGGTCAAAGCAAGCTAAAAACGAGGACCACCTAGCCTGACGGGGGTTCAAACACTTAGCATCCCTAAGGTAGACAGGATTTTTAAGGCCGGTGAAAACCATAAATGGATGACAAGCTCTCTCTAAAAGATGACGCCACTCTTCAAGCACAGATTTAATAGCTAGCAATCCTTTGTCACCAATCCCATAATTATGTTGACAGAGAATTTTCTACAAAACAAACCCACAGGGATGGAGATCCCCCGAAGGGGATTTTTGCGAGAGAACAGACCCTACTCAGACTGCCTCCACCCTGCGGAAGAAAAGGTTTCTCTTGGTTGTGCTGATTAAGGGTAGGGGTAGAAACGAAAGCCTCCTTCAGAGTGGCAAATGCAGCGATGGCTTCAGGGGTCCAGTTTCTTGGGTTGGCTGACCTCTGGGTCAGTGCGGTAATGGGAGCAATCAATGTGTAAACGTGCTTGATAATGTCACGCTCCGGTCCCGCATACGGGCACCTGTTTCGTTACCTGCCTCTCACAGATCATGAAACCGGCATGTCCAGGTGTCAAACTCACATAATATATGTTACTATACTGCTAGATCTGCGCAGATGCAGTCTGTTCTCCTTCAGGACCTCCTCCCTTTCCTCATTGGCCTTGGGATATTGGAGCACTATTTAAACCTCCTGGATTCACCTGTCTGATGCCTGTTCTTCAAGCTCACTTCCTGCAGCCTGTGGTTCTGGTTCCTGTTCTCCTTGTGCTTTGCTTTTGCTCCTGACAGTCGACTCATCTCGTAGCCTGTGTTGAACTACCACTGTTCCAAGTATCTCTATTACCATCTCCCGAGTACAATATCGTGACAGCTTCAGTTCTCTCATCGCTACCTTTCTGAGCCGCTACTGCCTCTGTAACTCCTCAGCTGTTGTCCCGAGTTACCACAGTTACCACTGTCAGTCCTCAGCTTGTGGTCCGTATAGAATCTCCGCTGTTCCAAGTATCTCGGCTATCACCTTCTGAATACTACATCGTATCAGCATCGGTTCTCTCTACTGCCTTTCAAGCTGCTACTGTTCCTGTGACTTTTCTGCTGCAGTCCCGAGTCACGATCACTGCATCCATCTCTGTGGCCGTCATTATATTACCATTGTTCCAGTGTCTCCACCACTTACCTGCTGGTACTAGTGTCACCTACAAGCTTCTCCCAGCTCCTCCACATCACTCTACTGTTCACTCACTCGTGGGACCGTGACCTGCAGGCTTGGTGCCACTAAGACCATACTTCCTTGTGTGGGTCCCTGGTGAAAACCACCTTCCTGTTAGACTCCGCTCCCGTTGGTGGGCCTAGCCATGCCAGCGAGCCTAGGGATCTAATTTCCAGCATTGCCAACCGTGACAGATAAATTGCCTGTAGTAATTAGCAAAACCAATAAAACATTGCACAGCTTTTAAGCCAGAGGGCTGAGGCCAGTTTAAGATAGCAGAATGTTTCTCTGGATCCATCTAGAGACCTGAGCTGGAAACGATATAATCCAAGAATGAAATTTGAGGAAATTCAAATACACATTTTTCAAGTTTGCAAAACAACTGGTTAGCACGGGGATGGGAGAGGACCTCCTTTACATGGGACCGGTGGGAGCTATCCCACCGTTCCATGTAAAAACTTCATTAATGAAGGACTGGAACACCGCACGGAGCATTAAAAAGCCCGAAGGGCATCACTAAGTATTCAAACTACCCATCGCAGGTACTGAAGGCAGTTTTCCACCCATCCCCCCCCCCCCCCTGATTCGGATTAGATTGTAAGCCCCCATAGATCCAGCTTTGAAAAGATTTTGGGGCCACTAATCCGATCAAATAACTTAGTGATGAGAGGAAGAGAGTATATATTTTTAATGGTTAGGGCGTTCAACTGTCGATAGTCAATACAAGGACGTAACATTCTGTCCTTCTTTTCGAAAAAGAAGCCAGCACCTGCAGGAGACGAAGACTTCCTGATGAATCATCCGTGCAGGCAACGAAGTACAGAGGAGACAGGCAGGAGAATCGTCAGGAACCCGAGGGTCAGAACCAGGAGATCAAAACAGGAACCAAGGAGAATCCGAAGAGTAGTCAAGCAGGCAAAGGTCAAATCCGGGAGATGCAGGCAGGAGATATAAGTAATAAGCAGGGGAGCCTAGAGACAAGCTATAGACTAGATACTCTGGCACCTTAGTGATGCCAGAGTCTGGTTAAAATAGTGGCGCCAGCCTTACCATTGGTGGAGTGGAGGTCGGCGGTCAGCTGATCTGACCGCCGACAGGAACTGCTGCTTAGCGTCTCCATTGCCTAGCAACGAGACGCGATGTTCGGGCACGTGCGCCCAAACTTCCTGTGGGGCCGGGAGTGACGTCCCGTTGCGGTAGTTGAGAAGGCGTCCGTCCCAGCACCAGGTAAGAGTGCGGGACGGCACCTGACAGCAAGGCTCCTACCTGTGTGGACACCCTATATCCTGAGGTAAAGGAGACAGAGTTAGATTCGGGTGATGAGTGAACAGTGATTCCAGACGTAAAAGCCCAGGAGCATGTACAAACACCACACCACAGGCGTAGAGGGGCTACAAATGTGTCACTTTTAGGTGTTTGAAAGTTTTTATTGCTGTAGGACAAAGCTCAATTGTCACCTCAGAGGTGGTGGAAAACATAAGGATGTGTAAGAGCTGAGGAGAAGTGTGTGGGTGTTATGCACAAGGGTGTACTCTCAATCAGTATTAGTGCTGGCTTAGCAAGGCGCGGAGTTTAATGGCCTCCCTGGTTTTCACCAAGAACTGCCGCAAGGTGGGATAGACTTAGCGGCCGGAAGACCGCAGGTCGCAGCCATTGGTTCAGCCCACTGATGTAAGAGACAGGTGGGAGGAAACGGCTATAGGAGACCAAATTAAATAAAGTAGTAGTATCTGCGACAAGCTCAGAAGAGATGTGCCGAGTCCGGCTGGCCAGGGACAGGTACACGATCAAATGACAGCAGTAGACAGGGACAATCTGGAGCAGTCAAATAGCAAGCCGAGGTCTGGTACACTTAAAGCAGATGTCAGCAGTATTCAGGCAGAAATCTCAAGGAGAAACGTACCAAGGCACAGGGGAGTCAGACGCTGGGTAACCTGCTGCTTCTTTTAATAGGAAGAGGAAGTTTGAATTCCCCACCGGAGGTCACATGATCGCTAGTGCCGAAACATGGAAGTCCCGCGCGGCTGTCAGAATGGAGCAGGAGCATTGATCAGTTAAGTTTCTTGACAGTGGGTCCCAGGGCAGAGGGGAGGGGGTCCCGGGGCCCCAGGTAATGAGAAGTGGTTCCATGGCCTGCTGCCAAGAGATGCCAAAATACATCATAACCGAGAGAATATGAGTGACATGGGACAGATTGGAGGGAGGAATTATCTCAGGGTGTGGCTGCATATAAGGAGGGGAAGGAGACCCCAAGTTCAGAGAGCCACAAGAAGGAGTCCCTATAATAATAAGAACCCATGAACATAAAAAATGGGGTACCTCTATAAATAAGGTGGGTCGCTGCCAAAGCAGAGTGGAGCCAAATAATAGAGGTAGCAATGAGGATCTGTCATATAGGGGGAGATTCAGTTCAACGCAATGTTTTCACCGGAACATCCACCGAGACACACTGCACCGATGTTATGGCAGAAATCTCCGCTCATTTTTGAGCAGAGATTACGATTGGCTGGCAATGTGCGCAGTCAGACATTGCGATGAAGTCCGCGTGGCACATCGTCAGCAACTGAATCTCCCCCATAGAGTCTCCGGGCCTGATTCATCAAGGCACGCATAATGAAAGCAACGTGCATTTGTTTTAAAACGCACATAAATCAGCTCTGCACGCTCCCGAATTCAACAAGGAATGGATTTGAAGATCCGAACGCTGATGAATTCAGGTGAAGGTCTGCTGTGCTCTACTACAGAAGACACTGCAGCATACATCCGGCACTGACGTCCAACACTGTGGATTATAAATTCGCAAAAGAATGCATGAAGAAAAAATATATTTTTTAAAAAACTTTTTTTTCCCATGAAATACATTCATTAGGATGTTATTAATGTATACTGAACATAAAATATATTTAGAAAGTTGCTCCTTTTTGCAAATATATGTTGTAGCATGTATACCACTCATGACAAGTACTAAGGACCTAGACTAGCCCTGTAGCTAGAGCAAGAGATATGGTACAAAAGCAAATAACTTTGCCTAGAGATTGATTGAAGCAGCATGTGCTTGAGTTTGGCTGAAGTAAGTGTCCTTTGTGTTCGACGTCGGATCGGACAGGGCTACGTTTACTGGTGTATGTTCAGCTTCTGGGCATGCACAGAGTGATTATGCATTCGATATGCTCAAAATCGTCAGACAAGTGCATTGCTGAATCAGGCCCTCCGTGTCTAGAGAGGGGTGAGTCTATACAGTACCTCATGGAAAGGATTGCTGCAGTATTTTATATGATCTTGAGGGGCAGAGAGTACACAAGCAAGGGTGTTATAGCCCCAGGGGTGAGTGAAGAGGCTGCAAGAGAAAGAATCCCAGGAGGGTCAGAAAGAGCACGGAATAAAGCCCCCACAGAGGAGATCTGAGTAAGTGTGCTGGAGGAAGAAAGGAGATGTACATATTTATTTCACTGTTATTTGCAACTCAAGTATCGCTCTGGAGTGTAGAGGAGCGAAAAAATAAAGAGTTTATATTTGAAACTTCAGTTCTCAGAATCAAATGTTATTTTTCTTCATCTGTAAAGTGGTCCCAGCTATGTAATCCAATGGTTTTTGAGTAGACAGTAATATGACAGTCCGTATTTTAAAGACTACCAAATGTGCACTTTTCATGAGCAGCTGCCATGATTGACTCTTTCTGTGTCTCCCTCTCTCTCTCTGGAAAGTTTCAGTTTTGATTTCTCTAAAGGGAATCCCCTTCCCATCAGTTTCTGTTGGTTTCATTTCCTGTATGGGAGGTTTATCCCATTGCCTCAGTTTAGTTCACTTTTTTGGTATGGTTTTTAACAATGTGCAAATTATGTATGCTGTACAGCAGTAATCGAGCATCAATTTCATTATTTTTTTTCTCCACTATGAAACAGAGTACCCTGCTGGCTTTTTTGTGGTAGTAATGTATACCTTTTATAAACACCCCCCCACCCCCCCCCCCCCCAAAAAAAAGGGATCCCTATTGTTGATTGAACCAAGTGTTATTAATCCTATTTGAAACATGTGCGTTTTTGCCGTAACGCAAAATGTGAGGTAGATAAAGTAATTTGGTTTGGATTTTTGGATTCGGCCAGAAGATTTACCTTAAGGGTCCAAATCTTGTGGCGATTCCTTAATAAACACCCGTGATACTTCAAATAAACTAGATAAAGCCGCGATTAGTAAACTATTTAATAAATTGAAAAATCAATATTTAATCAACTAATGGTCAGATAGTCAAAATATTTGGCAGAAAGTTATTTTGATATCCTCTCTTAACTAAAAAATTTTCAAACAAATCTGAGATGGGTGGTGCACATTTCATTTTTTGGGGGGTGATCTGATGTGGAATGACCCATTTATAAAGATGGTCTCAAGCACAAATCATTGAGACATCTGTTTGCACTGCACCCTACGTTACCACACCTGTGGCCCAACACCTTAAAGCCATACTTACCTACTTTCTTCAGCTCCCTTCCGGGAGCCAGCCAGTGGAGGGGGGCGTGAGGGGGCGGGGCGGCCAAAATCGCGTCATTTCAGCCCCGCCCCCTGTGACGTCATGACGCAAATTGCATCATTTGACAGCGGGAATCGCGGCGTTTGGGATCTAATTCTGCCCACTTCACTAGGAAGTGGGCAGAATTCGGGAGATTGCCACACTCGCCCGGGAGTCTCTCGCAAAATGCAGGAGTCTCCCGGACATTCCGGGAGAGTTGGCAAGTATGCTTAAAGCAGTGTTTTCCAACTCAGTCCTCAGGGACCCCTAACAGTGCATGTTTTCCATATCTCCTTGTTGGAGCTCAGGTGTACTCATTACTGACTGACACATTGTAACAGATCCACAGGTGGTATAATTATATTGGGTCAGTCAGTAATTAATACACCTGTGCTTCAGCAAGGAGATATGGAAAACATGCACTGTTAGGGGTCCCTGAGAACTGAGTTTGGGAAACACTGCCTTAAAGAGACATTGTTGGAAAAATGCATGTGCGGACCCTCTGATCATTTATACCAACGCCAGAGAGCTAGGCAGGGCAGAGGAAAGTACAAGTGAGATGTCACACAAGAGTTACACTAATTTTGGTGCACTCATGCACCTATTTCACAAAGATAACCTTGATCCACTCTGCTCCTGGGGCTATCCTTTGTGCCTCCACAGACACAGTAGCAAACCCATGTATATACCCATAGAGACAGGTGCATCAAGCAAAAGTAGACATGCGACATTGTAAAACATTTGCAGATGAGCCTTAGTATTTGTAGCACAATGACACACAACAAGGAAAATGGCCAGGGTAAATAGGCCCACCTGTATCTTTTGCATACAACACCAATGCAAAAAGGAGGGACTAGGTACAAATTCTTCAAAGACAATTTACATACTCCATATCTATGTTCATACAACATCCAATCATAACAACTTACACCACTCTAAATAAATAAGGATTGAACACACACAAATCACCTTCTAAACTATATTCCTCCAAATCATTTTAGCAGTTTGATTATGTGTCATAAACAGTCATGTTTCATAGAACTGCCTGATTGTCTATTCTACCATGTTTTTATAGCATTTTAGCTCAAGACACAGACTTTATTAAATAAAGGAAGAAAAAAATTGGGAGTGGTCTTTTAGCAAGTATTAAAAAAAAGCCCAGGTACAAGATAACTACACATATAAAATATAAGATCATCGGACACAACCAGCTACATTTCAAAGTAGAGGCCGATAGACATATTTTCATTAAGGTTCCTCTAAGAGTGATGACCTTCTTTCATCACCAAATTTGCCAATTAATAGATCACAATAACTGCATATCTAAAGTTATCTAAACCTTTACAACTGATCCCTGCCCATAAAATGTACAAAGCAAACGTGGCCGGGTTAGAAAGAATAAGGGGGCAATGACAAAAATGTCACAACCTTATGCAAATCTTTAACACCAACAAAGAATATAAAAACTGACATGAGGAATGCATCTTAACACAAATCGAAAGTGAACATATTTCAAGATCAAGTAGAACATGATAATCCTGCTATATGACCTATTCTTAAAAGTCTTCCAGCCATCCAATTAACCATTTCACCATGTTTGGTTACCTCAATCTCTCTCATCCTGCATCCCCAGTTCCCCTTCACCAGCTCATCTCTTGTGTCTACTGTCTGTTTGCCCTCCCTTAGCTTGTAAGCTGAGCCATTCTACCTCCTGTCTCACTACCTAGCACTTCTGCTCCAGCTACATTGCCCACCTTCTTCTTGGGCTTTTTGTCCCTAGACTCCACTCCTGCATATTGTTGCAACTCTTTCAGTGGCTCCTAACCTGTTAGCTGTCCCGTCTCAGCTTGTATATAATATACGCTGTTCCCCCTTCCAGCCTTTCTGTAGCTGGTTACTACTAGCTGTTGTCAATGGATGTCCTAATCTGCCAGGAGTCAGGGGGAAATTCATGAGTCTCCGGGACAGTAGGCATGTAAGATCGGGGGGAATGCTTCTGTAATTCAATCAAGTTTGTGGCAATTGGTAAACAAGTGAAAAAAATCTGTACAAGAACATTATCCCTCAGTCGCTGGTGTAGCTAAAGGTTCCTAGGACTCCCATGCATAGCCTTAACAGGGGCCCCCCATGCATATCCTTAACAGGGGGCCCCCATGCATATCCTTAACAGGGGCCCCCCGTGCCTATCCTTAACAGGGGCCCCCCCGTGCCTATCCTTAACAGGGGCCCCCCCATGCCTATCCTTAACAGGGGCCCCCCCATGCCTATCCTTAACAGGGGCCCCCCCATGCCTATCCTTAACAGGGGCCCCCCCATGCCTATCCTTAACAGGGGCCCCCCGTGCCTATCCTTAACAGGGGCCCCCGTGCCTATCCTTAACAGGGCCCCCCCGTGCCTATCCTTAGCAGTGCCCCCCCCCCGTGCCTATCCTTAACAGGGGCCCCCGTGCCTATCCTTAGCAGGGACCCCGTCCTATCCTTAGCAGGGACCCCCGTGCCTATCCTTAACAGGGGCCCCCCGTGCCTATCCTTAACAGGGGCCCCCCGTGCCTATCCTTAACAGGGGCCCCCCGTGCCTATCCTTAGCAGGGACCCCCGTGCCTATCCTTAACAGGGGCCCCCCATGCCTATCCTTAACAGGGGCCCCCCGTGCCTATCCTTAACAGGGGCCCCCGTGCCTATCCTTAGCAGGGACCCCCCATGCCTATCCTTAGCAAGGACCCCCCATGCATATCCTTGACAGGGGCCCCACGAGCATATCCTTAGCAGGGACCCCAGACACGTGGACGCTCAGTAAATGAGACTTTTCAGGTATGGAATTTGGCGGGAAAGTGTGTGGTGACGTCACAGTGCAGAGAACCCTCCTTCCAGTGACTGCCCACCGTGGTGTGCCGGTGCTTCTGTGGTGGGAAGACCCCAGTGGCCCTAAGCTCGCCTGGCAGAGGCCACCCCGCCGGTCACGTTGACAAACAATCCGCCCCCCCAGGCCCCCAACTACCCCTCCGCCGCTTCTCCCTCCAGCCTCCTTTTTCTTGCCAGGCCGAAGCAGCCGATCGCCGAGCAGCGGCTGTGTGCGAGCGGCGCGGAGGAGTCTCGGCGCGCGTCTGCTCCTGCCTGGTCTGTTGTGTAGCGGGTCCCGCACGAGCTCGGTGTGTCCCCCAGACATGGCCGAGGCCTCCGACAAACCGTACCGCGCCGAGTACGCCAAGAGCGGCCGGGCCTCCTGCAAGAAGTGCGGGGACAACATCGCCAAGGAGTCCCTGCGGCTGGCCATCATGGTGCAGGTACCTGCTGCGTGTCTGATGCTGCATTATACTACAGTGCAAGGGCTGCACTATCCTGTGTATCACTGTATCCTGACCTGTCTGTATATATTATATCATACTACAGTATAAGGGGGCTAGTCCCAGATGTCTGTACCCTGCCATATCTGTATATATTATATCATTATACAGTATAAGGGCTAGCCCCAGAGATGTCTCTCTGCACCACTGTATCCTGCCATATCTGTATTATACAGTATAAGGAGGCTAGCCCCAGAGATGTCTGTGCATGACTGCCCTGTCATATATATATATATATATATATATATATATATATATATATATATATATACACACACACACACACACACACACACACACTACCATATGTGTACATGGTATATGATTATACAGTATAAGGGCTAGCCCCAGAGATGTCTCTGTGCACTATCCTGTGTATCACTGTGTCCTGTCTGTATATATTATGTCATTAGACAGTATAAGGGGGTTAGCCCCAGATGTCTGTACAATATCCTGTGTATGACTGTATCCTGCCATATCTGTATATGATTATACGGTATAAGGGCTAGCCCCAGAGACGTCTGTGTATTACTGATATATATATATATATATATATATATATATATATATATATATTTATAGTATAAGCTAGCCCCAAAGATGTCTATACACTATCCTATGTATCACTGTGACCTGCCCTGTCTGTATATAATTATACAGAGATGTCTATACACTATCCTGTGTATCACTGTAATATCTGTATATATTATATCAATATACAGTATAAGGGCTAGCCCCAGAGATGTCTGTGCACTATCCTGTGCATCACTGTGTCCTGTCTGTTTACATATTACAGTATGAGCTAGCCCCAGTGATGTATGTGTGTGTATATATATATATATATATATATATATATATATATATATATATATTTGTTCTCTCTCTCTCTCTCTCAAATAAATATAAGGGTAATGTGCTGCGTGCATAGCTGCGTGTCTCTATGTAGTGCCATAAGGAATGATTTGCATATGTCTGGCCACAAATTCTTTAAAAAAAACAAACAGAAAAAATATGCAATTCCTCATTGTTTTGATTTTATGAGAGTGCTATTTTTTAACTGTTACAAATACCATTGTAAAGCTATTTCTGTTATTTGTTTACAGTGGAGTTTTCAGTTCACCTAATCCTAACCTTAGTTATTCTATGTGTATATATATATATATATATATATATATATATATTAGATGTAAGGGAGTGCACAGACCTCTGCAACAATTAACATGTGTCCTTTATTATTGAAGAGTATGTATGTGATCTGTGCTTTATGGTATGGCTATATATTTTACTATATATCCCTGTTTGTATGGGTATAGTGTAGAAAAGTGGGTTTATCCAGTAATGATTATATACTATATTATTTTATATATTTACTTTTTGTGATTGTGTCCTGTCACAAATAAAAACAGACTAGAGATATATATGTATATATTGTGTTTGTTACACTAAAAATTCTGGTGATGCTCAGTGCTTATCTAAACTAATCTTTGCGTTTATACGTAAAACAGAATATATAAATTTATTTTATTTGTCTCGGGAGTCTATTTAGCATTGTCTGTATAATAAACAGTGTTAATACTTTGCTAAATACAATTTGCTGTAGCCAATATGTTTTTATATCGAATTCTGTATGTCTGCACTGTGCCCAGAGATAAGATGTAGTGATCAGTGGGCAAAACTATATACTAGGCTGCTCCAGGAATTTGATCCTGCAAGGAGTGAGGATGCAGTATTCAGCCACATCCCTTCCTCCACAGTGTTATTTCATTTTCATTCATGCCAAATACCACAAATGCTTGTTCAATTCAATTAAGCTGCAAAGCTGATTTTTGTTGTGTTTACTCGTTTGGTCTTGCTCATTTTTCCTCTGTTTTAAAATCCTCCAGACTTAGAAACTGTAGTCTAGGCTTTGTGGCTGTTCGTGGTTCTTAAAGATGGTTTCCACTTGAAAAATTGTATTTACTAAATACCTCCCCAAAAAGAGTATTTTCGTAGTTTTCCCTCCTCTGCTGATCAGTTTTATTGCTGCTGAGGTCCCACCGTAGATCTGATGGGGTAGTCTCTAATTTTTTCTGTAAAGCTGGGTACACGCCTATGCATCTCTACTTCCGATCCAATTTCTGTAATGATTTCACAAACGACTGAAAGACCCGATTAGTGGTTAGCACTTCTGCCTCACAGCACTGGGGTCATGAGTTCAATTCCCGACCATGGCCTTACCTATGTGGAGATTGTATGTTCTCCCCATGTTTGAGTGAGTTTCCTCCGGGTGCTCCGGTTTCCTCCCACACTCCATAAACATACTGGTAGGTTACTTAGCTGCTATTAAATTGTCCTTAATCTCTCTCGATCTGTGTGTGTGTGTGTGTATGTTAGGGGATTTAGACTGTAAGCTTCAATGGGGCAGGGACCGATGTGAATGAGTTCTCTGTACAGCGCTGCGAAATTAGTGGCATTAAAATAATAAATGGATGATGATTCATGTGTACACACTTGCACGATTTACCTACAGATCTGTGATATTAATATCTCATAACCATCTACTGAAAAGATCATGACTGTACAATCTACAGATATCTACCTACACTGCTGGCTGTGAGTGCGTACACACTTCCACATTAGCCCGACATTGTTGATCATGATGTTTAAGAAGAATAGAAAACCAAATCAAACGATGTAATGTGTTTTGGTGCGATAAAACATGATTGTGGGAACATACACACTCTTGCAATAGCTGACCAAATGGTTGTTTATCATGTGATCTGCACGATAATTGCAATAGTGTGTACCCAGCTTTAGAGCTTTGATCTATCGCATCTCGCCGATTATGGATAGAACCAATGTGATTGGTCAATATATAAGTATTGGGGCCTTGCTATATACTGAACTCGGAGAGTTAAAAATAAAAACCTGGCCTACCTATCACATGGAGAGAGTGCGGAGTTAAGAAGCTGGCTAATCCCAGTGCTGTCACCATGAAATTGCATGTTTGATCATTTGCATTAGCCCAGTCATTGCTTATATGTAAGGCATTAGTGTGATATAAACTAGTGGAAGAAAATGGATTAACAGTGCTCTGGTCCGAGCTGTTGATCCATTTGGCAGTAAAACACGTACACACCCAAAAAACTATTTCTAAGAAACCTGATGACATTTTAGAGCTAGTTTCTGCCCTTTGTATTATACCACTGGTTTCCAGAGTGTTACAGAAGTTGGGAAACATTAAAGAAAACATTTATAAAGGGGTTGGGAGATTCGCAGTGTTTGCTATGTAATGTAATCTCTCTGTTTTTTTCCTAATCTTATCCTGCAGCATATCTAGATCAGTGGGATACTGGGACATCTGCATTCCATCAATTACCATTCAAATAGTTACAATTAGTAGAAACCCCCCTCTGTTTTATTGCTAGGGTTAGGGCTTTGTTTCAGTTCCTTTGTAGTGTTTTTAAAATTGTTCTGCATTGATTACTTTGTAAGTCTGAGAGGTTAGTTTTCATATACACCGACATTAAATTCTGTGTTTAAGATGCCTTTCTAATGCAAGTTAAGTGCTCGTAAGCAGATATGAAAAAAAATAAATCAGTATACTATATAAGAGTTTGTACCGTACTTAAGTTGTGTGTTTTTTTATTTATAGAGGATTAACACATTTTGTTCTATTCCTGTGTGTCTAGCATCAACGCAGTTACAAACTTACCATCATCTCAATGATCACACACTGTAAACCTAATGAGACGTGTTTAAGAAGCCTTTACACGTGTTTGGCATGAACAAAGTCACTTCCTCTTTTCTCACAGGCACATGTTACAAATCAGATTAAAATTAATTTAAACGCAAAGCGGTTTGTATGCATTTTTACTTGCGTTTTGAGATGCAATAAAAACACTTTGAAAACTAGTGTGTATAAAGCATAAATGTAATTTGGGATGTAGGGTTTTTATTTTAGCCTTCAGAGATAAGTTTTATTACCGTAATAGGATATAAATCAGTGTAGGGCCAGCACGGTGGCTCAGTGGTTAGCACTTCTGCCTCACAGCACTGGGGTCATGAGTTCGATTCCCGACCATGGCCTTATCTGTGTGGAGATACTCTGTTCCTCACAGGGTGTCAAAACTTTCACAAGCCTTTCTTTTTCTTTAATCCTAGAATGGTCATAACATAAATTGCTCTGAATTTTGTTGTTAGATGTGTGACCATTTGATGGCAAAAAATACCCCATTTTAATTTTTTTTGTTCAAAGAAAAATGATGTCCACATTTTAGCGTTTTCTGGTGAGGGGGTTTCCATAATTGGTGAACCATGCATAATGACGTTAAATGCATTCACTATAATTTCCCCATATCTCCCCACAATATCCGAGGCATTCCCCTCATTACCATGTCTAGCAGAGCTTCTCGCAGTGATTGTAGGTTGTCATATCTTTGTGTGACATTACTAAGCCGCACCAACGATGATTGGCCTTATTTATTTTTTTATCAATTTTTGAAGACTTGATTAGTCAGACTTTTGAAACTGTGATCTGTAGATAAATTTCCCCAAAAATCACAAGAAAATATATGATTTTGTTTTTTTATTTCTTTTCCTTTGTTGCTGTTCTGTATCCTTCATACTTTTTATGTTTTTTTGGGGGGCTTTGCACTGAATTTAATGCTGTGTTCTCACACGATCAGGGTCTGTCTTGTCAGAATGTTTCTTTACCAATCTCTCCCCAAGGTTTACCATATGCAAGGTCTTCAGTATATCTGCTAGTTGGAGAAGACACTCCTATAGACCTGTTCATCTCAGAGGGGCTGTCTCTTGTAGCTGAGCACTGTTATCACTGATGCATCCTCTAGTAGGTCTGCAGAGATTTCCTGCACTAAGAAGGATCCTGTGATTTCTGACTCACCCATTGCTATGACATGTATTAGAGCTGTAAATATTTATATTCGAACACCTGCGGCTAGTACTCTCCCCTGTGTTTAATAAGTGCATGACATTTGTTGTCTGATTTGGACACAGTCCAGTAACGGCAGTACAATAATTAGTGATAATAAGAGGTCCGTATCCTTTATTGCATCTGAGATTTGGGCCCAGCCAGTCTTCATATATCTGCTGTAAATGTCACTGTGTGGGCAGCTCACATTCACAGAATACGGATTAATGGATCTTTAGCTTGTGCTATTTCACTTCCACTCTTTTTTAGGCTCGCACATTGCCTGGACAGGCCTAGAATTTGGAAGCTCTTTTTCTTCGTCTTGTTTGTGGTTTTTAAAGTTTAAAAGTCAAAGGTTTAGAAACTGATTTTTTTTTATTATTATTATTTTTTTTGAGTCTTCAATTGTAGGAGATTATATATGCATTTATATTCACATTCACTGGGTCCTGTGAGAAGATGACCGCGCACACAGATCATCATCATTATTTATATAGCGCCACTAATTCCGTTGCACTGTACAGAGAACTCGCTCACATCAGTCCCTGCCCCATTGTGGCTTACAGTCTAAATTCCCTAACACACACAGACAGACCCAGAGAGACTAAGGGCAATTTAATAACAGCCAATTAACCTACCAGTATGTTTTTGGAGTGTGTGAGGAAACTGGAGCACCCGGAGGAAACCCATGCAAACACGGGGAGAACATGCAAACTCCACACAGATAAGGCCATGGTTGAGAATTGAACTCATGATCCCAGTGCTGTGAGGTAGAAGTGCTAACCACTGAGCCACTGTGTCTTTGTTTTCATTGCTCTTTGATACACAGCAACATATAAACCCAGATTTACTTTCTTGCATAAAGCCAGGAATGAGGTTAAAAATTGCTTTTCTGGTATGGGTTTAAGGCCAGTTTGCCTCGTATCCACCTACCACTGCGTTTTGTAGTTATGATTTCACCTCTGTTTTGGGCTGACCCTCTTCCTTATAGATAATTGATTGCTATGCAGCTCCGGTTTGTTAGAATATCTCTTAGATTGTAAGCTCACTTGATCAGGGCCATGTGTACCTTCTGTTTCATGTAACTGTAGGTAATTTTTGTGTCCTGATCCCTCTCCATATACAGCGCTACGTAATATGTCAGCGCTTTATAAATAAAAGATAATGTCCATGTTTTAGCTTTCATGGGGGAGTTCTGTCAATTGGGAAGATCCAACAAGTTTCTGTGCAGAAGTTAATCATCTTATATCTGTATATTGATAAACCATACTTCTCACATTAAACTGTATGTTCTATAACTGATCAGTAAATGTATGTTCGGCTTTTTGATGTAATAACGTTTGATGAAGGCAGATCTCAAAGATGGGCGGCGTCTTGTTTTACTCTACAGTATCAGAGCTACTTATAAGTCCTATATCAGTACAGTGTTACCTTGTTACTGCCATCATATCCTCACACTCTACACTTCCTGCATTCTGTGACTGCCAGTGTATGAACATTTTCTGTTTGTTAAAGCCGTTTGCAATTGTTTAGCCGGGTAGTGCCAAGTGTGATTCAGCGACGTGGTCTTTGGCTGCCATATTTGGGAATCGTATAAAGTTATTTTTCCATAAACTATAAAATAGTCCTGGGCAGCTCATGGCATTGTTGTCAAACTCTAAATTCCATCTTACTGCTAAGTCTTCCGCCACTGCTTGGGATCACTCCGATAGGGACATTAAGCTATGGGAACGCCTTCTACCTAATGCTGTATATTTTTACTTAATGTTGTGTATTTGCCTTGAACAGAACAAAATATTAGGCTGACTCTTTCTCGGGTTCCCACTTTCCTCTTTACCATGATAAGTGTAGATACATATTAATATTCATAGTTACTGATAATTTACCTTCTACTGTACGTAAGACGGATGTTGTAAGTCAGCGATTAGTTCCATGACCATATAAAGGCACAAAGCCGTAGTCTTTATACAGTTCACGGAAATACGTGGTAATTTGTAATAACTCGCAGTAGGATGTTGCCTTATAATGCACAAGTTTTCCTAATGAACACAGAAGCGAGGACATCAGAACACCCAGACCTCTGGGGGTCTCCCTGTCTTCCGCGCCCTCCTTTTGGGCCCCGTCATTTGCGGATACTCCCCCCGCCCTCACTAGCTGTGCATTGAGCTTACTGAGTTACTGTGCTTTATGTTTACTGTACTGTGCTGTCTCACCTTGTATTGTAATTCGTTTTTGTCCCTGTACGGCGCCACGGACACCTTGTGGCGCCCTATAAATAAAAAATAATAACGCACCACGTGTACTGGAGTTTATACATCTGTTAGCATCAGATATAGTCGACATACAAGACTAATGTCATTAATGGCTGTTTATTTTGAATGCAATGGAAGCTGATCCTCTCCTGTTATTATGTCTCCTAGTCGCCCATGTTTGATGGGAAAGTCCCACACTGGCACCACTATTCCTGTTTCTGGAAGCGTACGCGCGTCTTATCCCACGGGGAGATTGATGGCTTCACGGAGCTGCGGTGGGACGATCAGGAAAAAATTAAAAAGGCGATTGAAACGGGAGGAGCCACAGCTGGTAGGTGGAGCACAGGACAGGACATGGTTTGTTTTTAAAAAATTATTTGTGCAAAGAGCTCATTGTACAGGTCGTTATCCATAAAAATGTGAATGTGTTTGGATCAAATCAACGGCAAATATCTTTTAGAAAAGCAAGTAATGTGGAAGCATTTTTATGAATCAATACCTTTGTATTGAGTTTTCCCAGTTTTATGTTTAGTTCTACTTTACAGGGGACATAAGGATAGTTGTTATTAAGGCTTATTACATGATGTGTCTATAAAATAAATATGTATGTAGTTTATACTGTACATTACTATAGGAGTGGACACCGCATGTGTTATACTGTTCCATGAAATACGTAGAATCTCTGCCTGTTTTTACTCACACCCCTAATGGTTCAGGGGTCTGGAGAATTTTGAAAGCGAGTTGCGGTGCCTGCCCCCGAAAGCCTCCAACCATCGTGTTACTGTTCTGTGCACTAGTCCTGATCACCTGGTTAAAACATAGACTGGTAGTCGAGGCCCCTCCTCTGTGTACCTCCCCAGTGCATGCAAATCAGAAGTGGGAGGGACACTGACAACATCACTGACTCAGACCAGTCTATAGAAGAGCAGCACAGGACAAAGAGAGGATCAAATGTTAAAATAATCATAAATGTTAGACGTAGTTCTGGACAATCATGTTAACTAAAAACTTAAGTGTCATAATGGGACTAACTGTGTTCCAGCTGAGTGACTTATTATTTTCTTCCCCTTAGGGGCTGGAGGTGACGCCAAAGGAGGAAAAGCAAACATGACACTGAATGATTTTGCAGCTGAATATGCAAAGTCCAACCGCAGCACCTGCAAAGGCTGTGACCAGAAAATAGAGAAGGTAACACAAAAACTAGATGGATCTACCACCTCCACACCAATGCATGTGACACCACAATTTTCTGTGCTTTTGGGGATCCTGCCCCTTACACCATCTAACTCTGTCTGTAACTTCCTCCTTCCTCTTTCTGTAGATTATGTCTGTCTGATTATTTCCATGTGCCAGAGGTTCAAATGCCTGAGATCAAACTTATACTTTTGTATAAATGTAGCTAATGTATGTTTCATGTTGTTAAGCGTTGCCCTGTGTGTGTTCCGTGTGCAGGGTCAGGTCAGGTTATCTAAGAAGAGCTTGGATGTGGAGCGGCCTCAGCTGGGGATGATTGACCGATGGTACCACCCAGACTGCTTTGTGAGCCGCAGGGAAGAGCTGGGCTTCCTCTCAATATACAACGCCAGCCAGATGAAGGGTTTCAGCATTCTGAACGCAGAAGACAAAGAGGCTCTGAAAGCGAAGCTCCCTGCAGTAAAGAATGAGGGGTATGTATGTGAGCTGCCTCATCTAAACATGGGGTGGACATTTTGGACAAGAGGTGCAGAGCCTGTAATGTTGTGAATTTTTCCCCAAATTGGAAAACGCATTTAATTTTCTATGCTACAGAGCCAGTGCTCTGCTCCTGGTTTTACAAACTTCATTTTTTATTTCTAACGGAACGAAGTTTAAAAACCTGATGTAAAAACAGCCATAACACCAGTTTTCTCAGGCATCCTATTTGGGGGACACTTCTCACCATGGTGTATAGAGGGCGCTGTGCTGGGAGTAAGGCACTACAGGAACTAGACTTGTCTGGCCTGCTCATCTTACGCCCCAGGTTATTGAAAATGATAGGCTTAAATTAACAAATTGAAGCAAACGGGTGATTGTGCGTTCGTGAGTGACCTTTTTATACATACAACGATAGCTTATACTGGCCAGAGTGCCTGGATGCAGTTTTTTTATAGTGTCCGTAGTAAGTTATATAGAGGTAGTTAGTGTGACATAGGGGCAGCTGTGAATCCAGTTATACTGTAATACCATGAGAGGTGTGGACACCATGTAACTGCATTTTATTTTTTAAAAATAATTTTAAATATTTCTATGTATCTAGAAGTATATGTCAGTACTGCGTTCTCCCCTAAGGCATAAAATGAATGAATCCAGGAAATATCATATTACTGCACTTACATTAAGGAGAAACACACACATCCGTCTCCTGCAGGCAGCACTCAAACATCTACAGTAAGATACTTAGGATTTGAATTCATATATCCGTCTGGTTGTCCATTCACTTGGATTATTTAGAATCTGCTGCTCTCCTGTACATATCTCATCCTCTGTGGTATGGAAGATCGGGAAACACAATAGTGGAGTATTCTTATGAATATAAATATCTTAGTAGCAAGTAAAAACCTTTTATAGCTATAAAAATGAGGCGTATATTTCATTAATTGTCACTGGAGGCGAGCTTTGCTGATTTCCATTCCTTAATGTAACTCCACTCTGGAGTGTCCCCCACTCTTAACCTTGGCCGAGAGAGTGAAGCCCTGAGTCCAAGTTTTTGATTGCGGGCGTCTGCGCATGTACAGGATGATGTCATACCCAACGCGTTTCAACAAGTGGACTTTGTCAGGGGTTACAATAATCTGTTGCTCTTATGCTCCTTTTTCACAAACTTTGTACAACCGTTAAGAAGTTGTTGTAGCTACCCATCAACAGCCCAGTAAGTGCCAGCACCTCTTCAGCTATACATCTCCAGTGTTTTATCCATTAGTATTGCCCAAATCTGGTCCTCGGGAGCCCCGTAACAGTGCAGGTTTTCCAGGTCACATGTGATAGAATTGGGATCACCTGTGGATCTGTTACAATGTGTTAGACAGTAATGAATACACCTGAGCTCCAGCGAGGAGATATGGGAAAACCTGCACTGTTAGGGGTCCCTGAGGACTGGATTTGGGGAAACCCTGCATTACACAATTATACGTACAGAATCTTACGTGATCAGTTGGCTTTAATCTCTATAATAATGTGTGTTCTTACATTGTTACGTGCCTAGAATGTCATCTGATAGCTCTTTATGGGGCACTAACTTTTTATTGTATTTGTTGAAGTACAGGGCAGTGTCTAGTGATCACTGTAGCAAAAAAGAAAATAAAAGGTAAGTATTCTGTTGTCCCTCACCCTATTGGAATCACTGTGTGTATGTCTACTTGTGTCTCTACAAGAGCCTCGCACAGCAGTCAATCACCTGGTGATATGGCTAGTCTATTTTTCGGTTAAAGAGCACCCTTCACCCTAGTCCCCCATATAATTAAACATAGGCACAACTCCTAGGGGTATATTTATTAAACTGCGGGTTTGAAAAAGTGGAGATGTTAACTATAGCAACCAATCAGATTCTAGCTATTATTTTGTAGTATGTACTAAATAAATAATATCTAGAATCTGATTGGTTACTGTGGGTTTCCTCCCACACTTCAAAAACATACTGGTAGGTTAATCGGCTGCTATCAAATTGACCCCGGTTGGGACAGGGACTGATGCAAGTTAGTTCTCTGTACAGCGCTGCGGAACTAGTGGTGCTATATAAATCGCTGATGATGATGATAATAGGCCATATCTCCACATTTTCAAACGGCAGTTTATTAAATAAAACCACTAGTCTATATTATTCCTTCTAGTTCCAAAATTATTTTCATATGTTACAAATGACTATTTTAAAGCACCTTTTTCCTCTGAAACTTTAATTGCAAATATTATGTGTTTTTGGGGGAAAAAAACAGGCTTTTTCTATACATTTAGAGATCATGTGCAAGTATTAATAGAACTATTACCTTTACTATAAGGCCTCGTACCCACTGGGGTGACAATCTGATTTTTACCAAGCACCGTGCCTCACTGATTTTTAAATGCTTTGTATTAAAGTGATGTCAATGAACATCAGAGGTTTGGTCCGTCCATTTGGCCGGTGTGACTGAGCCGTCCCTGCACAGGAAGACTCTCTTGAACGTGTTTCGGAAGGATTTTAGTTTGTACACGTACATAACGGGGTTTAGGGCAGAGTTGGCGTGAGTCAGGATGATGCCAATCTGCAGGATAATCGGAGGGATGTAGCATTGCGGGCAGAGCAGGCTCAATCCGTTCATGACGTGCAGGGGCGCCCAGCATAACATAAAGAAGAAGATGATTGTGAATAGAGAGGTGGCCGTCTTTAGCTCCTTCATCCCTGCTCCGTGTTTACCCACAATGCCCTTTAGCTGTCTCCTCACTGCAGAGTAGATCTGAGTGTAAATTATGACCATGATGATCACAGGCAAGTAGAAAAAGGTGAAGGAGAAGAAATACACCAGGTAAGTCATATCGATGACGTGGACAAAGATACAGTATCCGTGTTGGGGTGGCGGTTTGTGCCAGCCCATCAGTGGCATCAGTCCGCTAAGAAACGCAACGATCCAGGCCGCGACGATCAGGATGAACGAGTTTGCGGGGGTCATTATGCTCTTGTAGCGCAGAGGGTTTAGGATAGCGATGTAGCGGTCCACGGAGATGGCCAGGAGGCTGAAGGTGGAGCTCATTGTCAGCATGATCAGAATGGAGAGCATCAGCAGACACAGCTCCAGATTATATCGCGGGATGCCTATACTCGTCAGTATGGCACAGGGAATAGCGAAGGCTCCCACGCACACATCTGCCACCGACAGCGACACCAGGAAATAGTTGGTCACCGTCCACAGCTTCCTGTCTTGCATGACGGCAATGCACACCAGTACGTTTCCTAAAGCGGCCGTAGCGGCGATCACAATCTCCGCTGCTGTGTAAGGACCATCCATAGTGAATATCATTTCCGTAGCGGATGACGTACTGGCGTTCATGGTGGATGTAAAATTTGTTGAAGATACCTGAAGTAAAGATTAAGGAAAAAAATTGAGTTATGTGCAAGATGTAGAAATACATCCGTATCTGCGTGTTAAGCCCAGAGCAGCACTGATTAGGAGATGGCGGAAAACTGGATCTGTCCTTTTTATTTCCACAGTTGCCTATTGCAGCAGCTCTGTGGCCGCAATCTTTTTACAGGTTGTTTCTTATTGTCCCTATGTTATTATCGTCTTAGTTTATTTATAAGATGCTACTGACGCTGCAACCCTGAGAAACAGTCTAATCTGTTAAAATCAATAGGAGACAATAGAGACAGCACCTACATAAGACACAGCTAGAACAAAGGAAACATCGCAAAGAGGATGAGGAGATAGGAAGGTAGAGAGGGACAAACTTGTGAGAGATAACATTTGAGAAGGGCAGGGAAATAAACGGAGGCGAATGGTGTGGAGGGAAGCGAGAGCTAGTTGGAGTGAGAGGAGGGACTTATTTAGGATGGGGCGGGATAGCAGAATTATGGAGAGTTAGTCAATGAGAACATTGATCTGTTCACGACATCAGATATTTATTCATAAAATAAACTCTTCTGATGTCTTATTTTTCTAAAGTTCGTCACAAGAGGGGCGATCCTGAGTGGCCAATAGGCGAGATCCGGACATTTGCCCCTAGGATGGGTAATCTCATCATTTCAGACTTAATTTGCCAAAACCTGGTCACACAAACCGCCTGTTAGCCATCCTCTTCCCGCAGTATTTCCCGCCGTATCCGATAACCATACCGTCAGTTTTCTGTAGGATGATTATCTGGCATCGCTGTCGTTTTGAGGTCACACCCGGGGCTGAATAAGACTAGTTGCTGCGAGGAGTATCTGTGTAAGGAAAGATTTGGTCCCACTGAGTTTGTCACGTTTTGTTTCAGTATAGCTTTGAAATGAGACCGGTATATTCTGTCCGTGAAATAAAGCGCATCCTTAAAAGATAGGGAGATGTCATTATATCTAACTGTAAGTGCAGTGCCGCTCTGGTGAATTTATAGTGGAAAATCCCTGATTTTATTTTAATGTGCTGTCGCTGAGCGATTTTACTGCTGCCTCCAATTGCTGCATTATCCGGTAGCATTTTATCGGCCGCATTGGCAGACATTGACCATCTATTGCTGGAGGAAACTCACTGGTGTAACACTTCATGAACTATTTACACAGTTTTTCACCTGTGCTTTTAGTAACCTTATGGATGCAGTAAAATGCCCCATGTGCCACTAAAATATAATCCTAAAGTGGGAGCCATAAAGGAGAGATCCAGTGCGCCATCACACAGTAGCTGTGTTTCTCTGGCGGATGTTGAACATGAAGAGGAAGAAAAGGCGCTATAAATCCCTGCAGTACAGACACTTGTCAGATACCATTGATTTCAGTATACTATATAGTAGTTTATGCACTGGAATAAATCTCTGTACGCAGGAAATGCAGCTGATGACCAGAGGGCTTCATACAGAAGCATTTAATTGATTTAGGTAGGAAGATATTTGCAATGATTTTCTTATACTGCTATAATCCCTGCCAGTGTGACACAGCCCTAAGAAACATTACATTATAATACATTATTCAGGGGAATATAGGATGCAATCAAATGTTGATCTTGCATAGAAAACTTTTTACCCTATTATCAGAAGTTGTGTTTTCCTGAGCTCTGTTTGGATATTTTCCCTCTGACTGGATAAGCACATTCACCAATGGTTCACACCTCCTGACATTTTTATTGTACTGTATGTTAAAGAACTAACATGGTCCTCTGTTCCTCGCGCCCTAAAAACACCCAAAAAACCATTAAACTGTAGTAAAAACTATAACATTAAATCACAAGTAGAAAGAAAACATGGCATGCAGTTTAGCAAATATGTTTGCTTTGTTTCACATGTGGTTATGTACACAATGGCTTGTGTGGTCATTTAGCTGTTGCACTTGTCTGCCTTGTCCATTATATCTGACTAATTAATATCTCTAGTGCGACTGGATTAAGTGAACATAACAATGGAGGGACATTACTGAAGCTGCTGTTATAAGACGTTTTTATGGGAACTAATTATCTATCTATTTTATGTCGCAGTTGAAAAACACATGGCAGCAAATGGAAAAGCAAAAGTAATTATGTTTAAAGCTTTGTTCAGATTGATCTCCGTTTGACGAATGCGCTTTTCTGTGTTACATTCTGGTCAGAGCTGCGTCTTCAAGGATAATTACACATTTTGGGTGAAAATAATTTTTACAACCCACACTACTACATTGTTACTCTTCATCTTAATGGCTGGGATCTGTCCCCTGACACTTCCGGGAAAGTCATATTTGGAGTAGGCTGCAATCTGCCTTCTGTCTGCCCCGCAGTTTGGGTTAGTTTGCAGAGATGTTCTACACAAAAAGTGGCGTAATCCTCTGAGTACATCTTGGGAGCATGAGGCCTCTATCTGGGCACAAACTAAGTCAACTGCACTTTATATAATTAGCATTTTACTGGTAAGGTCTGTGCAGTATCTGCTTTTAGTCATCACACATTATGAAGATAATTAATATTAAATTACATTTGAAGGAGCAGTCCTACATTTAGGTTGTTGCCGCAGATACTGGCCGTGGGATATATCTGATTGTCCGAACGCGGCTGCCATTTGTAACCATCCTACCTACATATGTTGGGTCTCTTCCTAATACAATTAATGGCACTTACTGGGTTCTTCCTTGGCAGATGCCGGTCTGGTGACGGCTCCAGTGTAATAAAGTTCTCTCTCCCCGTTGGCCGATCGCTACCTCTTGTATTTATTTGTGTTTGTTACTGCTCCATCCAGCTGCTCTGCTCCATCATTCATGAAGGTGTTGAGAATAGATTTGATTAATTACCTTAATAATTAGTCACTGAGGCACTAATTTTGATAACCTGCTAATGTCTCTCCCTGGAGGATATAAAATACCCTTTCTTGGAGTATATATCACACCTTGTCCGTTAGGTGTCCTAATTAGAGATGTTGTATTTGTACCTTGTTTTCCCTGCTATAATTAGTAGAGATGGTCACTGACCCCCGTGTTTTGGTTTTGGATTCGGTTTTGGATCTGGATTACCGTCGTGTTTTGGTTTTGGTTTTGGTTTTGCAAAACCGCCATTGCGTGTTTTGGTTTTGGTTTTGTTTGGTTTTGTTTTGCTATTTTTTGGGAAAATCCATGTTTTTGGGCCTAAATTAACCCAATTTAGTGCTCCAACTGTTTTAGAGACAAGTAATCTAATTGTTGAGGTAATAAATCATCCAAAAAAACAGTTTAATTCTTCGTTGGTAGGCCTATTCTACACACAAAACAGATTGTCTTCCTCTCCATCTATGCATATTGGCAATGCAGCCATCGTCTTTGAATGTATATTACACCCTACACTTATAGTTAAATATGTAAAGAAATGGAAAAAGCCAGTTTGGTTTCTGTCTCTCAAGGCCCCCCTCCACTTGTATAAAATAGCAAAAAATTCAGCCATTATAGACTGTACAATATTAATTGACATGGAGAAAGCCAGTTTGGTTTCTGTCTCTCTAGGCCCCCCTCCACTTGTATAAAATACTAAAAAATTCAGCCATTATAGACTGTACAATATTAATTGACATTGAGAAAGCCAGTTTGGGGTCACTCTGTCTCTCTAGGCCCCCCTCCACTTGTATAAAATACTAATAAATTCAGCCGTTATATACTGTACAATATAAATTGAAATGGACAAAGGCAGTTTGGTATCTGTCTGCATCAGATCCTCTCTCCACTAGGAGTAAAATAGAAAACTATTCAGCCGTTATATAATCTAGAATATAAATAGAAATTGAGAAAGGCAATTTGGTATCTGTCTGCATCATAATCATCAACATCATCATTAGCGCCCTCGTCGCCTACACAAATCTCCCCCTCATCCTCTTCTAATTCCAAAGTGGCATCCTCAATTTGGGTATCACCGGCTACACTCGGGCTATTAAGGCACACATCAGCAGAATGCTCACGATTAGACATCCCACTGTTGGATGGACTCTCCACAGGGATTGTTATCATTTGTGAATCAGAGCAAATATTCTCCTGTAATGCCTCACTGTTATCTTGCAGCTCGGCTTTGACGCGTAACAGTAGTTGTGCACCAATTGTAGGCTGGGTAACTTTTTGGGATCTGCCACTAATAGCCAAAGGTGAAGGCCTCATTCTCTCTTTGCCACTGCGTGTGTAGAATGGCATGCTTGCAAATTTTTTTTTATCGTCACTTAACTTTTGCTCAGTTACACTTCTTTTTCGCTTCAATACAGTAAATTTTTTTTTGGTTTTTGTTTTTTGCACTAATTTGAAAACACTCTGTTGTTTGACATCGCCTTGGCCAGATGACGTACTGGGAACACTAACATCAGGACTGGTGACAGAACCTGGTTGCTCATTTAGATCATATGTGGACTGCTTTGAATCCATTCTGAGCGCAAACCACTGAGGAGTGCTAAAAATTATTGAGTAGATACTGCTGACAGATATGACTTTTGACAGCCAGAAATATTAATGCACAATTAGGGAGGACACCCCAAAAACACTGAGGAGTGCTAAAAATTATTGAGTAGATACTGCTGACAGATATGACTTTTGACAGCCAGAAATATTAATGCACAATTAGGGAGGACACCCCAAAAACACTGAGGAGTGCTACAAATTATTGAGTAGATACTGCTGACAGATATGACTTTTGACAGCCAGAAATATTAATGCACAATTAGGGAGGACACCCCAAAAACACTGAGGAGTGCTAAAAATTATTGAGTAGATACTGCTGACAGATATGACTTTTGACAGCCAGAAATATTAATGCACAATTAGGGAGGACACCCCAAAAACACTGAGGAGTGCTACAAATTATTGAGTAGATACTGCTGACAGATATGACTTTTGACAGCCAGAAATATTAATGCACAATTAGGGAGGACACCCCAAAAACACTGAGGAGTGCTACAAATTATTGAGTAGATACTGCTGACAGATATGACTTTTGACAGCCAGAAATATTAATGCACAATTAGGGAGGACACCCCAAAAACACTGAGGAGTGCTACAAATTATTGAGTAGATACTGCTGACAGATATGACTTTTGACAGCCAGAAATATTAATGCACAATTAGGGAGGACACCCCAAAAACACTGAGGAGTGCTAAAAATTATTGAGTAGATACTGCTGACAGATATGACTTTTGACAGCCAGAAATATTAATGCACAATTAGGGAGGACACCCCAAAAACACTGAGGAGTGCTACAAATTATTGAGTAGATACTGCTGACAGATATGACTTTTGACAGCCAGAAATATTAATGCACAATTAGGGAGGACACCCCAAAAACACTGAGGAGTGCTAAAAATTATTGAGTAGATACTGCTGACAGATATGACTTTTGACAGCCAGAAATATTAATGCACAATTAGGGAGGACACCCCAAAAACACTGAGGTGTGCTACAAATTATTTAGTAGATAATGCTGACAGATACGACTTTTGACAGCCAGAAATATTAATGCACAATTATGGGGGACACCCCAAAAGCGCTGGGGAGTGCCAAATATGAAGAAAAAATAATAAACCTCTATCCTCCTCTCTGCACTAGCGATTTTGGTTAGAGCAATTGCAAGAACAATATGGTATTCTCTGTCCCTGCTCTAATTAGCCTATGACTACACCCTGCTCTCTCCCTCTGTCAAATGGCGATGGATTGCTGTGGAGGCGTGTATTTATAAAGTTGAAGTATCGCGAGAACCGAGTCCCGAGATCCGACGACGTCACAATGACGTTCGGCCTCGATTTGGATTCGGAATGGGCGGGAGAGTACCGAGCTGCTCAGCTCGGTACTCGGATACCCAAAGTTCGGGTGGGTTCGGTTCTCGGAGAACCGGACCCGCCCATCTCTAATAATTAGTCATATTGTACGTCTTCTGTTTTACCCAATCTATTGTAATATATTAATCTGTATTAATAATTCAGTGTAGCTGTGAGACAATGGCTTTCTCATCTAATGTAATGTCCTTGTCCAGCCATTCATATTTTCTCCATAACATTGTTTTTTTAGTTCCATTTGAATCGTAAAACAAATTATATGGGGGGGATTGATTTTAGCCATTTAATGGTCAGTGGCGCACGCAGGGGGGGTTTCTGAGTCTCTGGAAACCCCCCTCCCCTGCGCTAACTAAGTGGCCACTGTTCTATACAGCAGCCGCGGCGCTGTCAAAGAAGCGTCCGCGGCGGTGCTTTTTTGTATACAGCACTGCCGCAGACGCTTCTTAGACAGCGCCGCGGCTGCTGTATAGGACAGCGCTGGCGAAACGGAACTGCTGCGCATGCGCAGCAGCTCTCTCTGGGTTTTGTTGTTTTTTGGTTTTTTTTTTGGTCCGACAATTCTCCGTACGCCGCCGATCGTGAACACAGACTAAAGATGGGGCACATCCTTTTCCTATCTAGTATGATCAGACAACCCCATGCCCCCCCTTCCCCCTCCAACACACACTGGTGGATTTTTGGGATTGCATCATAACGCCACACAATCCACAATGAAACGCTTATTGGTGATTGGCATGACCGATTACACAGTTTGTCTTAAAGACGTGCGCTCCATCTGTATTTGTTCCCATTGATACTCCTGAACTCTATTTAGAAGTCCAACAAGTGTCTATGTATTAGAGCATTGGCTAAATGGGCATTTTAAGTTTCAGCGACATCGCAGTCTTTATACACTATCCCTTAATATGTTCACCCAGGAAGAGAAATGGGGATGAGCTGGACGGATCGGCTGTTGCCAAAAAGAAACTAAAGAAAGAGAAGGAAAAGGAATCAAAGCTGGAGAAGTTGCTGAAGGTGAGATAAGGGGACATGATCATTATACCTGTATGCGAGTTTTACACACGAGAACATGATATGTGAAGGCTACATTCCTATTGTTATTTAGAGCCAGTATTTATAAATGGTAGCGCTGACAGTGTTCTCTCTAGTTCTCATTCAGTCTCAATGGCTCGTTACTGCTCACTGGCCATAATTAGGCTATAATGTGGCGTACAGCCCGTTGTGTAACTATCACTGGGTGGGACTGAAGGTTGCCCATGTGTCTCCTTGTCCAGCTTGACCACATTCAAGTGTCCACATTAGATGAATCCAAACACACACACTCAACTGGGCATAGCTGGTGAGATTTCCTGGTTCGACTGTTCACCGTGCACATTTGGCAAAGGGTCATCGTTGGACCCACTTTCCCATCATATCAGATTCAATATAAAGCAACAAAATGGGTTTTGGTGTGAAATTAGCAGCGCACTATTCACAGTTTACCTGTGAACATGAGCAAAACATTTTTATTATGTAGCATCAACTACTGATCTGTATCCAAAATTTAAGTAAATTAAACTCCCGCAGATATTCACAATGTGACCACTTTAATGATACTTTACGCCGGTATATCTCACCTGTGGATCCATATTAAATTCTATGTAACCTCGGCTTTCACTAGTCGGTACTTATTATTATTTTTTGGATAATTGTGTCCCTATGTCTGTCTCTTGTTACAGGAGCAGACGGAGCTCATCTGGAGTATAAAGGACGAGCTGAAGAAGGTTTGTAGCACCAATGACCTGAAGGAGCTGCTTATAGCCAACAAACAGCAGGTGCCATCGGGAGAGACAAACGTAAGTCAAGTGATGTCCTCATCCTATATTAGAGGATTGTATCGTCTCTCTGGAAAATGTCTGTTATTTGAAAATAAGAATTCCTGTTGTGTGCATTAAGACTGGTGCTTCCAGAAGTAATATCTATATACAGCAGTAGTATTGTGCCAATTTGTGGCTAAATTACAATGAAAACTGAGCAATGTTTTATTGAAGTATATCCCAGATATGAAATTGCCTTTCTCCGAGGGATCTATAGATATTGTGTTTGATTGTTGGTAATTGTTCTCTGTAATGTTTCTCACAAGTGAAACCTCTTCTACTTCCCGGTACTATAGATCCAGGACAGGACGGCGGAAGGAATGGCGTTTGGTGCTCTGCTCCCTTGCGAGGAATGCAAGGGGGGACAGTTTGTGTTCAAGACTGATGCTTATTACTGCACAGGAGACATCAGCGCTTGGACTAAATGTGTTGCTAAGACACAGACCCCCAATAGAAAGGACTGGGTTATACCGAAGGTAAGGGAAGCCAGCTTCTATCATTCTTGGACTTTCATGTGCCGCCCGAACTGAAGCTTTTCCTTTCGCTGCTCTCTGCAGATCATTCTCTAGAAAGAAAACTTACGTGTGTCCCATTTGTTTTCATATATTCAGGAGTTTCACGAAATCCCATATCTGAAGAAATTCAAGTTTAAAAAAAGAGATCGGGCCTTCCCTCCAAATGCTGCACCAGCTCCCGTCAGTGCCCCCGTCCCTGCTGTCCCTGACATTAAAGAGGAGCCTGTTCCAGAAGGTGAATGGACGTTTCTTTTGCAGTTTAAAGGGGAACCAGCCCTGTTTAAGAAGAACATGACACTGTTAGACTTGGGTATGGGAGGAGGAGCGGGAAAAGATACATGGAACAAAGTTTTACAACTGAGATGCCAGACACACCAGAGGGCATAGAAAGGACAAAGGGGGAACCAGGTTCAGGCTGACCACTAGTAGGATTACAGAGAGGGAATGCTGCCAGCAGGAAAGGTGTTCTATTCAAGTTACCATTGTTCTAGTACTATATAATGACTATATAAGTCATTGTATCTCTGCTGTTCGGGGAAGCATTGTGAAGTTTGCGTCCTTTACTAGGTGATCCTCGCTCCTACCAGCCTGCGTGTTGTACTCGGGTGAGGGCATCTACATGCTGGGACGTCTGGTGTGTTACGGCTGCTGATTGCTTTGACCTCTTATTCAAACCAGCGACTTATCATCTCTATTTTCCTGTTAAGGCAAGCCATTGACAAACATGAAGGTTCTTGTTGTTGGCAAACTGTCCAAAAACAAAGATGAAACAAAGACTTTGATTGAAGAACTGGGTGGAAAGACGACCGGATCTGCAAATAAAGCCACAATTTGTATCAGCACCCAGAGTAAGTGAAGAGTCGGGTGATCATGGTGTTGGTCTTTTCTGTATACATTGTGCATGTAAAGACCTGCCTGGGGCAAATGTTCTACATTAAAGACCCATTAATCCTAAAATAGCCCTTGACTGTGCACGATATAGAGATTACTAATGTTTCTAGCTCTGCATTGTCCGAGCTAAAGCTTTCGTTCTACATTGGTTTAATCCGCCTGTGTTTTGACCATAAACAGAGGAGGTGGATAAGATCGGTAAGAAGATGGAGGAAGTGAAAGCTGCCAATGTCCCGGTGGTGAGTGAGGACTTCCTGAAGGAGCTGCAGTCTGGGAAGAGCATCCAGGAGCTGCTGACACAGCACCGGATATCTACGTGGGGTGCGGAGATAAAGCAGGAGGTGCAGGAGCCTAAGCAGAAGCCCAGTGCCGTGAAGAGCGCAGGGAAGGTGAAGGAAGAGCAAGGTGAGGGTTAATAATATAACCAGTAGGATGTGCATGATGGGCTTGATCAGAAAGATTGGAATGGTTTTTACAGGGGGGTTTCAACCTTCAGATGACTTTAATGAATGGTGGTATACCCTCTTGCAACTTTTATTTTGCTTTATCCTTCTGCACCTTTCATTCATGTCTCTATATTATCAAAGTTGTATCAAAACTTGCAGTTTTATTAAAATATACACACAACGGGTACATCATGTAAGTACGATCAAAAGACGTTTTCATAAACATTGAACAATTATGAATGCTTGTACCCCCGATACTTAGTATCTACTCTACTTTAGATTTTTTTTAAAACAATTTTTAAAAAAAATAGTTTTAGTAAGATGTTTCTGCATAGAATCCGTACGAGCAGCAATAAATACAGTTTAGGTCACGGAGTTCCATCGGTTTGCTCACCGGCCCCCTTCCTCCTCTGAGGCATCCACCAGGTGTTGCAGCTGGAGGTAGTCCGTCATCTCTCGGTTGGGTCTCCTCGCAGCTCTTGGTGGCAATAATTACACCGGTTCTCCCAGAGTTTCCTGAACAAAATTAGGACAAAAGCTAGCTGAGGCCAGAATCGTAGATGTGATTGAAGCCATATCGTGCTCCCCATCAGGCAGATTTCTTTATCTTTATGTCCCTTGGATACTACAGTGCTCTGCTATGCACTCTGTATCAGAAAAAGTTGATATCTGACAGCAACCTTGTGCCGTATCCACCTGCAATAAAATAATCATTGCGTGCACTAGTCAACAAATTAGTCATCTAAAGGTGGAAAAACACCTCTAAGGTGGAGATTCAATTGCCGGCGATGTAGTGCGTGGATATCGCGCCGCTCACATTGCCGGCAATTACGGAACAAATCTCCACTCCTTTTCCCCCGCACCTCAATGGGGTGCAAGAGAAATCCCGCCGTCAAATCTCCGCCATAAAGTAGAGAACTTCATTAATTGACCCATAAATGTAACCATCCTTTCATTTCCTCTACATAAACTTGCATGTTACAGAGATTTCTTTCCTAATTTTAGGAGGCAGCAAATCTGAGAAAAAAATGAAATTGACTGTTAAAGGGGGAGCAGCTATTGACCCAGATTCTGGTAAGTGACAAGAAGCAGCTTTCTATTGGTCTATGGTTTCTGTCGATAGCTCTGAGGATGTGAAAATAAAAACTAGATGCAAGATTTTTTTTTTTTGTTTTTTGTTTTTTTT
>NC_134404.1:336543092-336610592 GCF_038048845.1 Mixophyes fleayi | reverse complement strand
AAACGATTAGAAAGACTTCTCATTCCGTCGTCCGGTGACACAGATTTAGAGAGTTTGCACACCTGTGTTTTGGTTTTTTTTTAATTCATTTATTTTTGTGGTGTATGTTTGGGTAAAAATAGATCTTCAAGATCGAGCGAGAAGGAGAACGTCAACGGTATAAGCCTTTCAAACAGCTAAACAACCGTCAGCTGCTCTGGCACGGATCCCGCACCACAAACTTTGCCGGTATCTTGTCCCAGGGTCTCCGAATTGCTCCACCTGAAGCACCTGTTGTAAGTATATGATCGTTAGGGGGTGTTAAGTTCCATCAATGAGTCTTGTCCGCTAGGGACTTAAAACGCCAACAGGACAGAAAGCAGCCATTTGTGGACTCAAACAATATATATAAGTGAACGTGCCTCCATTCACTAGAGACCAGATACATCACTGAGATTCTGTGACATTCCCGGTGAATGGATAGGGCACATGCTCGTTAATAATGGTTCAGTCCCCAAAATAGCGACTTCTGTGAAGATAATTCTACATGTGACAGCTGCGTCTACTGTCCTCCGTGCTGCTTGTGGTCTAACATGTCTCTGCTCTTCTGCCATAGACTGGTTACATGTTCGGTAAGGGTATCTATTTTGCCGACATGGTATCTAAAAGTGCAAACTACTGTCATCCAATGCCGGGTCAGCCCACCGGCCTCATCCTGCTGGGAGAAGTCGCTCTGGGAAACATGTAAGTAACTAGTTCTGTGGTGAGATTTCCTTTTACGAAAAATACTCTAAAGTTTAGGGATGGTTGCATTTTTATTCTTCACCATTGGCTTTACGAACGCTCTATGTTGTTGAGGTGACATGACGTGTGTATGTATGTATATACGTGTATGTATATTAATTATTGGTTTGCTTAAACTACTGAGCTTAATGCATTTCATTTAACTCATTTCAGGCACGAGTTAAAAGCTGCTGCACACATAACAAAACTACCCAAGGGTAAACACAGTGTGAAAGGTAAGTGCTGCCTTGTCTGATCTATACAGTGTTCTTATTGTATACATATGTGTGCACACATTCTTGTGTCTGTACATGCTGTCTCTTTCCAGACACTTTATAAATAGGACAAGAGGGGCAGCAAGCATAGGGGAAATTGCTAGTGTGCACTCCCACAGCTTTTACTGTAGAGATCAATGTTCTGTATTGTAGCAGGAGTACAAGCTGTTTACACCAAGCAGTAAAAGCATTGTAGGGTACACTGCTGACACTGCGCCTCCTTGATGCTCTATATATTTGCAGACGTGGAATGAATTTCTGCTACTGAACATACATATAAATAATGTTTGTAGATGAGAGTTTTTGCTAATGTGATACTTTCATTTTCCTTCTGTAGGTTTGGGCCGAACGGCGCCTGATCCTTCTGCCACTGTACAACTGGACGGAGTGGATGTTCCAATTGGCAAAGGCGTTACCTCCAGCGTGAATGATACCAGTCTTCTGTATAACGAGTATCCTTTTCTTTGTATAGTCACCATGCTGTGCAGCCCCCAATGCTGTATCAACGGCATCCTGTTCATTGAAATGAAGGTTATGATTGTTCACAGCTTTGCTTTTGCATGTTTCCAATAGTGACTTTCACCTGGTTATAGTTAGTAGATGCACTTATATAATATTGTAATTTGTTTTGGGTGTGTGCACCCAGCATGTATATAGGCCCATCTCCCAGCACAGTGATCTACTGACATTGCTCAAAGGTGCAAATTTGCACTTAAACCACATCAACCAAACATACATGTTGTCATATAACTTACTGTGGAGGGATGACTGCTGATTTGTTGCATTTGCTTTGAGCAATATTAGTGACTCTCACTCTGTTGCAGCGCAGGGGAGCTGATTAACACTTTGATAAACAAAGTGCGTTACTTTCATAATACATTCCCATCATTTACCTCCTTTCTGATAGAAGTAAAAACTCCTATAATGTAAATAAATGCTCATTTGATATTTTATGTTGAGATTGTAGGGCAACATTTTTATGTATCATTGTGTATCTCTGCTTATGGAAAGTAATATTTTAAAGTGCACCTATCTCTCCCACATAGTGGAGGCAGCCATTTTGTGGGCGGAGCCAGTGCACATGAGAATGCAGCCGGAATCAGTGCTATCACTAGTTAGTGACTTAATAGGCTGTAGTCATGTGACCTGTGGCTCCACACACACAAGTGCTTCCACCACTGCACGAAAATGTCTGGTACACTGAGCTGTGCATTGTTTTTATAGTTGTTACAGTCCTAAATGAATTCAGTTGTCTTGTACAGACTGAGCAGGTTCCAATTGCTGTCAAACTTGGTTTTGTGCCTTAACTCTTCTCTTTTCAGATATATTGTCTATGACATCGCCCAAGTAAATCTGAAATACCTGCTGAAGCTGAAATTTAATTACAAAGGAGGGCTGCTGTGGTGATCATACTGCCTTGCGTACAACAACTTCTACTGTAGATATATAAACCTTAAAACTGACCTAGCATCCACTTTTCAACGACCTAACTTTCCGAGTTCTTCCATGCTGAACACACGAGATACGAACTTTGCTTTATTACTTTACTGGCCAGAGGGGGGCAGTAGCGATATGCACTATAATACATTGCTAAACCTCCACCTTTCTTACCTTTCTGGCATCAAAGTGTGCAAAATATCCTTGTATGCAACTGACATAGAAAAGCTTCCTATAATTAGCTGGTAGGCCGTCCCACCACTGGTCCCAGCTGCGGAATCGCAGCTTGCTATCTATCTATCCATCTTTGCTGGTTTTGGAAAAGTTCCAACGCACTACAAAAGAATAGTGTGGAACGATAAGAAGCAGCGAGACAGATCGTATTGGCGTTTATGAGGACAGATGTTTCGTCCAAACTGTTCTTTAACATTTATTTCAGTTTGTTTTTGTTTTTTTGTTTTTCTTTTAAGGTAAAAAAAAAAAAAATTTGAATAAAACAAATTTCTTATCGGTTATTATTTGTACAGATGGGTGAATTACTTCCTTTCATCTCTGTTTTTTTTAACAATGGTTCCAGGAGTTTTGCTGGCTGGTTTGTGATGTTGCGTTCTGCACATCTAAGTTCTTACATAAGATTACCCAGTGCTTTGTCTATTGTTCCTCTTCTAGCAATGATTCCTTTTCACACCACAAAATAAAACCATTCCCTCAATTCTCACACGGACTCTGTTTTGTGTCATTGCTACTTAAAGCCGCACTACTATCTAGACCTGTGATGGACAACAGGCGGCCCACCGAGGCTTCGCCTGCAGCCCCCAGCTCATTCCTACTTTGTCAGATGTGTTATAGCTTTTAACACTTATTTAAAATGCTGCTGATATGTTATTACAGATAGGTGTCTCTTTCTGTGATTAAATTTATTGGTTTATCTTATTACTGAGATTAAGTGTAATGTGTGTGGCCCTTTGAAGGGTAGAGGGCCACCCATGTAGCCCCTAAAGTGTATCAGATTGCCTATCCTTCACCTAGAAGTAGGGGGGACAGCTTTAATGTAACTGTATTTATATCTTTGCTTAGTTATTATATTTAAATTATAAGGCGTCACAAAGGGTCCGCAGCACCGTACATGATACAGAAAGAACAAAAATATATATACACAGACACAGGTAACATGATAATGCAAATCAAATTATTACTGGGACAATGAGTGAAAGTGATGGTAGAAATCAGCGAGAAGTAGGCCGAAGCTTAAGAAAACAGGGCTAGGGAAGCAGGCCAAGAGGTACAGGGGGTGATGGAATAGTAGAAGGAGCACACAAGGAAAGAGGGCCCTGCTCCTGAGAGCTTACATCCTACAGGAAAGGGGGGAGACACAAATAGGGTAGTACTAACGGAGAGAGAGCCGGGACAAGGAAGTTAGGAGGAGGATTGAATTAAGACTTACAGTTGTCTATATAACATTTTTGTCTGGATGGCTTCTTGATGTCTGTCCTGCTTTCAACATCTTCAGTGTCTGGAAATCCATTGCTGGTGTTATAAAAAGGTCGGAGCGTGGTTTCCCCTTGGTCTGAGACCTGCATGCATAGACCACCGAATAAACCAACCAAAATAAACACACAAACTGGCTCAATAAGGAACGGTTCTCTGTTTTGCACTAATGGGTGAGGCAGTTTGGGGATAAAATGAAGAATATAAGGTCTATGTAATATATGATCGGCAGCTGAATAATTATGTATTAAATAGTTGGTACAGTACTGTGACTAATTATTCCATGGTAACACTTGTGTTTGGATATCCAGAAATGAAGATTCACGACCACTCCTAGACCTAAAATATCTCCCCCTGTCCTGTATGAGCACCTTGGTTATAGCAACCGGCTTATTTTCCTTTTGCAGGATAAAGTATTTGAAAAATATTACTGGTTCGTCCTCACTGACTGATCTCGCAACACATTTGCCACTTATGTGTCAATTTAAGCTTTTTTTGTTTTGTTTTTTTTGTTTGTAGCAGTACAAATAATGGGAGAACAATTAGTGTTGTCTACAGGCGAGGTTGACTATTAGTTATTGATAATTCAAGCCACAATTACAACTTTCCATTCATCATTGCCATTGTTTATATAGCGCCAGCAACTTCCGTTGTGCTTTACAATTGAGTGAAAATACCTGTAGCAGTCTCACAATTCTCAACATTATCAGGTATTTATATAGCGCTATTAATTCTGCAGCGCTGTACAGAGAACTCGCATCAGTTCCTGCCCCATTGGAGCCTACAGTCTAATTTCCCTAACACAAACACACAGACCGAGAGGGACTAAGGACAATTTAATAGCAGCCAATTAACCTACCAGCATGTTTTTGGAGTGTTAAGAATTTTTTTGTTTAGTTTTTTTTTTTTTTTTAAATCACAAGATGATCACTTCAATAAACTTATATAAAGCCTGCAATTGCTGCTCCTCACACTGAGCTCTCCAGGACCGAAATATTTAGTGGTTTTCCTACATTCAGGCATTTATTTGTTGTTTTTTTTTATCCTGGAAAGTGTAATATTATCTCATGATAATGTTCTGGTGGGGTGAATATACCAATCCAGAATGCTGTGTGTCAGTGTTGCTGTTACTGCAAATATTACCGCTGCTGTCAACAGCAATGTTGGCAGTGATGCTATTAAATAACACTGCATGTGTAAAGTTATCATGTACATTCAGATACAATGCAACTATCCAGTATTATAGAAAGATTCCCCAAAATCCATTGTAACTCCTCTCTAGCTGTACACAGACATAAAGATGTACGCTTTACATATACAATATAATATTATAGGCACAACTTCCCTATTGAATGGAAGCAGCTACCTGTGCAGACAGTTTGGGGGCTGTCGGTCTATCTCCTGGATTACACAAGTTTCTAGAGGAAGGTTGTGGACTCTTAAGTGCCCAGCTAGGCTGGGTTAGGAGGAGTTTAAATTTTTTTTTTTTTTTTTTTTTTTTTTAGTAGTGGCAAGGTAATCCTACTGACCCATTACCTACATGGAATAAGGACCATTAAACGTCAAACATAAAAACAGAAATCTAAACGCTTTGAGCGTTTCAGAATTTAGGGTATAAGAAATAAAACTGAGATTGTGGTTATTGGCCTATGTTATGCACAGCACTTTCTGTCAGTAATCCCATACAAGAGAAGTGCAGTTAGTCACTATTTGTAGAAATGACTTAACAGAAAACAATGGCTCCTAGGAAACTGCACATGAAAAGTAAACAATATATAAATATATCCTGTTCTGTCAATGTGTGGGAGCTGCTACCTGGGTGTTTGTGAAGGTTATTAGCTCTTTGTTTTGTTAGGCAAATTGTATTTTAGATTTTGTGGTCTTTACGTTTAGTTGAGAAACAGGGAATCGTGCGATCCAATAAAAATCTGATTGGGTTGGAATCATTGGGACAGGATGGAAAATGCAATTGGTCAGTAATACATTAGTGCATGTATGGTGGTATTGACTGCAGATCTGAGTGTGTGTGTGCAGCTTTACCCTGAATCCAGCTGCCCACAGAGGGGCGGATACAGACACCCAGCCTCTGTGCAAACAACCATCATCATTTGGGGAACAATTTCATATTGGTGATTGATTGACTAAATTCTGACGTTTGCAAGAAATCCACTCTCAGGTTTTCACTGATATTATAAAGCCCATATTCAAATAAATATCTGTACAATTTGCTCTGAAACGATCATATCGTTCAACACGATTGGAGGATGCAGCAGTGCAGGTAAACCTGAGGTAGACTGTCCGCGGGGCACACAGGGAGCAGCGTGCGCGGGCCCCGCACTGCGCGCGCCCGGCTCCCCTCGGTCGGGGCCGCGCACGCAGCCGGCGCTGTGTTTGTTCTGACGTCATGTTCTCGCCCAGCAGCGCGAGCGGGATCGCGAATGGCGGCGCAGAGAGGGGAGTTCAAACCCGACGGAGGCTCGTCCAGCCCGTGACTCGGCAACATGAAGCGGATAAAGGCGGCCAGGGGCCCCGCCGGCTCCGGGGCGGAGGAGGACGAGGTGCCGCACCCGGACCTGGCAGAGGTGGAGGGTAAGAGAGACCCGGCTGTCACCCATCTGCTGCTGTCACCGGGCGGGGGCCCTGTCACACCGGGGGACCTACACACCGGGCGGGGGACCTACATACCGGAGGCCCTGCACAAACTGATACTGTAACACCCCAAGAGCCCTGTACCCTGATACTGGGAATGTAACACCCCGAGACCAGAGCCCTGATACTGGGAATGTAACACCCCGAGACCAGAGCCTGTACCCTGATACTGGGAATGTAACACCCCTAGACCAGAGCCCTGATACTAGGAATGTAAACACCCTGAGACCAGAGCCTTGTACCCTGATACTGGGAATGTAACACCCCAAGAGCCCTGTACCCTGATACTGGGAATGTAAACACCCTGAGACCAGAGCCCTGTACCCTGATACTGGGAATGTAACACCCCGAGACCAGAGCCCTGATACTGGGAATGTAACACCCCGAGACCAGAGCCCTGATACTGGGAATGTAACACCCCGAGACCAGAGCCCTGATACTGGGAATGTAACACCCCGAGACCAGAGCCCTGATACTGGGAATGTAACACCCCGAGACCAGAGCCTGTACCCTGATACTGGGAATGTAACACCCCTAGACCAGAGCCTTGTACCCTGATACTGGGAATGTAACACCCCGAGACCAGAGCCCTGATACTGGGAATGTAAACACCCCGAGACCAGAGCCCTGATACTGGGAATGTAAACACCCCGAGACCAGAGCCCTGATACTGGGAATGTAAACACCCCGAGACCAGAGCCCTGATACTGGGAATGTAAACACCCCGAGACCAGAGCCCTGATACTGGGAATGTAAACACCCCGAGACCAGAGCCCTGATACTGGGAATGTAAACACCCCGAGACCAGAGCCCTGATACTGGGAATGTAAACACCCCGAGACCAGAGCCCTGATACTGGGAATGTAACACCCCGAGACCAGAGCCTGTACCCTGATACTGGGAATGTAACACCCCTAGACCAGAGCCTTGTACCCTGATACTGGGAATGTAACACCCCAAGAGCCCTGTACCCTGATACTGGGAATGTAAACACCCTGAGACCAGAGCCCTGTACCCTGATACTGGGAATGTAAACACCCTGAGACCAGAGCCCTGTACCCTGATACTGGGAATGTAAACAACTCGAGACCAGAGCCATGTACCCTGATACTGGGAATGTAACACCCCTAGACCAGAGCCTGTACCCTGATACTGGGAATGTAACACCCCGGGACCAGAGCCCTGTACCCTGATACTGGGAATGTAACACCCCGAGACCAGAGCCCTGTACCCTGATACTGGGAATGTAACACCCTGAGACCAGAGCCTTGTACCCTGATACTGGGAATGTAAACACCCCGAGACCAGAGCCCTGATACTGGGAATGTAACACCCCGAGACCAGAGCCCTGTACCCTGATACTGGGAATGTAACACCCCGAGACCAGAGCCCTGATACTGGGAATGTAACACCCCGAGACCAGAGCCCTGTACCCTGATACAGGGAATGTAACACCCCGAGACCAGAGCCCTGTACCCTGATACTGGGAATGTAACACCCCCTAGACCAGAGCCCTGTACCCTGATACTGGGAATGTAACACCCCGAGACCAGAGCCCTGATACTGGGAATGTAACACCCCGAGACCAGAGCCTTGTACCCTGATACTGGGAATGTAAACACCCCGAGACCAGAGCCCTGATACTGGGAATGTAACACCCCGAGACCAGAGCCCTGTACCCTTATACTGGGAATGTAACACCCCGAGACCAGAGCCCTGATACTGGGAATGTAACACCCCGAGACCAGAGCCCTGTACCCTGATACTGGGAATGTAACACCCCGAGACCAGAGCCCTGTACCCTGATACTGGGAATGTAACACCCCTAGACCAGAGCCCTGTACCCTGATACTGGGAATGTAAACACCCCTAGACCAGAGCCTTGTACCCTGATACTGGGAATGTAACCCCTAGACCAGAGCCTTGTACCCTGATACTGGGAATGTAAACGCCCTGAGACCAGAGCCTTGTACCCTGATACTGGGAATGTAAACGCCCTGAGATCAGAGCCTTGTACCCTGATACTGGGAATATAAACGCCCCGAGACCAGAGCCTGTACCCTGATACTGGGAATGTAAACGCCCCATGACTAGAGCTTGTACCATTTTACTGGGAATGTAACACCCCGAGACCAGAGCCTTGCACCCTGATACTGGGAATGTAAACACCCCTAGACCAGAGCCTTGTACCCTGATACTGGGAATGTAAACACCCCTAGACCAGAGCCTTGTACCCTGATACTGGGAATGTAAACACCCCTAGACCAGAGCCTTGTACCCTGATACTGGGAATGTAAACACCCCTAGACCAGAGCCTTGTACCCTGATACTGGGAATGTAAACACCTCGAGACCAGAGCCCTGTACCCTGATACTGGGAATGTAAACACCCCGAGACCAGAGCCCTGATACTGGGAATGTAACACCCCGAGATCAGAGCCCTGATACTGGGAATGTAAACACCCTGAGACCAGAGCCTTGTACCTTGATACTGGGAATGTAAACACCCCGAGACCAGAGCCCTGTACCCTGATACTGGGAATGTAAACACCCCGAGACCAGAGCCCTGTACCCTGATACTGGGAATGTAAACACCCCGAGACCAGAGCCCTGTACCCTGATACTGGGAATGTAAACACCCCTAGACCAGAGCCCTGTACCCTGATACTGGGAATGTAAACACCCCTAGACCAGAGCCTTGTACCCTGATACTGGGAATGTAAACACCCCTAGACCAGAGCCCTGTACCCTGATACTGGGAATATAAACACCCCGAGACCAGAGCCTGTACCCTGATACTGGGAATATAAACACCCCGAGACCAGAGCCTTGTACCCTGATACTGGGAATGTAAACACCCCTAGACCAGAGCCTTGTACCCTGATACTGGGAATGTAAACGCCCTGAGACCAGAGCCTTGTACCCTGATACTGGTAATGTAAACGCCCTGAGACCAGAGCCTTGTGCCCTGATACTGGGAATGTAAACACCCCTAGACCAGAGCCTTGTACCCTGATACTGGGAATGTAAACGCCCTGAGACCAGAGCCTTGTACCCTGATACTGGGAATGTAAACGCCCTGAGACCAGAGCCTTGTACCCTGATACTGGGAATGTAAACGCCCTGAGACCAGAGCCTTGTACCCTGATACTGGGAATATAAACACCCCGAGACCAGAGCCTGTACCCTGATACTGGGAATGTAAACACCCCGAGACCAGAGCCCTGTACCCTGATACTGGGAATGTAAATGCCCTGAGACCAGAGCCTTGTACCCTGATACTGGGAATATAAACACCCCGAGACCAGAGCCTTGTACCCTGATACTGGGAATGTAACACCCCGAGACCAGAGCCCTGTACCCTGATACTGGGAATGTAAACACCCCGAGACCAGAGCCCTGTACCCTGATACTGGGAATGTAAACACCCCTAGACCAGAGCCTTGTACCCTGATACTGGGAATGTAACACCCCGAGACCAGAGCCTTGTACCCTGATACTGGGAATATAAACACCCCTAGACCACAGCCTTGTACCCTGATACTGGGAATGTAAACGCCCCATGACTAGAGCCTGTACCCTGATACTGGGAATGTAACACCCCTAGACCAGAGCCTTGTACCCTGATACTGGGAATGTAAACGCCCTGAGACCAGAGCCTTGTACCCTGATACTGGGAATGTAAATGCCCTGAGACCAGAGCCTTGTACCCTGATACTGGGAATATAAACACCCCGAGACCAGAGCCTTGTACCCTGATACTGGGAATGTAACACCTAGACCAGAGCCTGTACCCTGATACTGGGAATGTAACACCCCTAGACCAGAGCCTGTACCCTGATACTGGGAATGTAAACACCCCTAGACCAGAGCCTGTACCCTGATACTGGGAATGTAAACGCCCTGAGACCAGAGCCTTGTACCCTGATACTGGGAATATAAACACCCCTAGACCAGAGCCCCGTACCCTGATACTGGGAATGTAACACCCCTAGACCAGAGCCTGTACCCTGATACTGGGAATGTAAACACCCCTAGACCAGAGCCTGTACCCTGATACTGGGAATGTAAACGCCCTGAGACCAGAGCCTTGTACCCTGATACTGGGAATATAAACACCCCTAGACCAGAGCCTGTACCCTGATACTGGGAATGTAAACACCCCGAGACCAGAGCCATGTACCCTGATACTGGGAATGTAAACGCCCCATGACTAGAGCTTGTACCATTTTACTGGGAATGTATACATGCAAAGACCAGACCCTGTTACTGGCAAAGTAAACACCCAAATACCAGATCTTATGTATACAAAGGTTATACCCTTGAATTTGGGAAATGAACACCTCAGGATTTGGACTTGTACTCTGGTATTAATGGTGTAGACACATCTAGACTATTTACCACTATTCTGAATATAAACAGCTTCAGGTGTTCTATGTGACCATGACCATAAACCCCACCCACATCCTCGCTACCTAGGTGTAATCCTTGGCTCACACCGATCCTTTGTTCCCCACATTGACTCTATATCTAAATCATGTTACATTCATCTAAAAAAACATTTTCAGAATTCGCACATATCTCACACAAGACACTGCTAAAACCTTAATTCATGCCCTTGTCATCTCCCGCATTGACTATTGCAATTCCCTCCTTATTGGTCTTCCCCTAAACAGACTCAAACCCCTACAATCTATTTTGCACTCTGCGGCAAAATTGATTTTCCTTGCAAATCGTTATTCCTCTGTTGTATCACTCTGTATGTATCACTCTGTTGCCTGTTTTCTACCGAATCCAATATAAAATACTTTTACTAACCTACAAGGCCATCAACAAAGCTGCTCCAACATACATCTCCTCTCTTCAAAATATCTCCCAACTCGGCAACTCCGTTCTGCACAAGATCTGCGTCTCTCATCCACACTCATTACATCCTCCCATTCCAGGTTACAGGACTTTTTCAGCTGCACCCACTCTATGGAATTCTCTCCCTCGCACAATAAGACTCTCCTCTGGTCTACAAACTTTCAAGCGTTCTCTGAAAACCCACCTCTTCAGACAAGCTTATAATATTCCTCAACCACCCGCTTAACCTCACTACATTACCCTATTACCACCCACTGCACAATTTCACACGAGACAACTACCCCTTGACCAACATTGTTGTGTGACAGGATCATTTAGCTTATGAGTCACTTTTACCTTTGCAGTCTGGCTGGACTAAAATGCAAAATGTAGACTTAACCTCATGTGTCAAACTCCCATTCTCCCCATAGATTGTAAGCTTGCGAGCAGGGCCTCCTCACCTCTTTGTCTGTTTTACCCAGTTTGTTTATTAGTTTACTATGCTTGTCCCCAATTGTAAAGCGCTACGGAATATGTTGGCGCTATATAAATAAATGATGATAGAGTGAGCACATATATTAACTCACTCAGTTGGAGGCTTTAATCTGAGTACTGTGTATATAATCATATAATAAGGTATAATCACCACTATTATACACAGCTGGCGATGTCCTGTCCTTGCGCCCTCACACTGGGCTGCACCTCTGTATTATCAAGTAGCATGTACTTTAAATATGTAATCACCCCAATTCTAAACTTGTACCTCTACACAATGAATGTAAACAGTGGATATAAACTAATTCTAATTATTGTCGTCATAGTCTGTAAATGCAATGTGCCTAGTTTGATTCATGTATCCTGACAACCATTAAATAGATTCCTCCGTTTTCAGCATGTAATTTATCTTTTGTAATTGTAACAGCCGGCATTGGGGTTTTTACTCATTTATTTGGAATATACAGTTTGAATCTTGCTATACTGCAAATAAAACATCTCACGTTTGTGCCATGTGCTAAAATAAATCCTTCTCCAGATTGATTCCGGTATATCTATAAAGACCTGCAAAGTAACATATGTGACTTAATTTAAATCATTTTTGAAATGTCTCCATCTGCTTTGCTTTATTCTAAAAGTGAAACTCCTCCGTTTCTGTTGGGGTGTTTGGTTGTTTATCCCCTTGTGTGAAGTCATCACCTCCCCCCTCTGTCCCTCTTCTCAGCTGTTACACTCCCCCTGTGCGACTACCCAGCACTCCCATCTGCTGAACTTAAAATATCCCTCCCTCGGATCAGAGGGTTTGTCACTTTCCCATTTTTGTTGTCCTTTGTTTACACAATGAGAGATTGTAAGATATGTTTGTTTTGTCCTAAATTTTACAAACATGAAATGTAACCCTTGAGATGCATCATTATTCTACATGTGTAGTAGAAAGCTGCAGACTAAGGTAGGGCTGATGACATTTCCGATTTCCTATTTGTTTTGGCTTCTAATTGGATGTTTTTGTTGTATAATGCTGCTGTCCCTTCAGCACTAGGAGGCCTGCAGGCTGCCAATTACTTCCTGATCCAAACTGACCTGTTGCTCCCCTGTCTTCTGTTAGCTCCAGTTTTAGAACAGTCCTATTATTTGTAGCCGTTCATACGGGATTTATCTCACCTCTCCATATTATTCAGCGGTGCTTGGCAAGCGGCTTATTTCATTTCTGTTTTGTGTTATTTTATAATTTCGACAGTGGACTCGTATAGTTTTACAATGGGAGCACATTTGCAGTTCTGTATTGATTGCAGTCTGACATCCAGATTCTTTGCTATTGATACCTAGTACATAAAGATGTTGTTTAACTTTAGAAAAACTGGTTTACAAAACACTTCAGGAATGTGCGATACATATTTGCATTATTTGTCTTTGTGGATAGTACTATATTAAAATATCTGCAGTTTTATTTTCTTCTAACACTGTTTGACAATCTCCGAGTTTTTTCTATTTTCTTCCCCCTTGAGCAAAGGCTTCCATAATTGGGTGTACCTTTATCAGTGAACAGCATTAAGGAGTATTAAATGAACATACGAGGTGGTTCAACCTAAACAAATGACCATTAGAAATCATCCTTGATGTATGTTTGAATGTTGCATAACAGGAGATAAAGGATAATTTATTTTGAAATACATACTCCCTGTGTCCTATTACCTGAACTATGGGAGTATCTCCCCTAGGGTGCCCCCTTCTGTGCTGCTGGGGTTACATCATGATATCTGAGCCTCCACAACAGAGAACAGAGAGAAGGATTTGTCTGTGGTTTGGAAGCAAGAGGCTGTGTCTACTATGACTCCTGCTCCCGTCATTGTGAGGCGTCAGGCCGAGGAAGGTCCCAGCTTAGAGAACACTGCACAGTACACTCCTATAGGGCATGGAAGCTGTTAAATTAAGTATTTAAATGGAAAACCCTTTTAAGACTACAGTCTGCCAGCCAGCAACCCTCAGTAGCTAGCCCCTGACTACAAGTCTTTACTGGCCCAGGGCACGAGGAGAATTTAATTGTTTTCCAGACCGAGCCTATGACTGTTCTCTCCCATAGTCCTGGTCAGTTTGGGTCACTCCACATGGGTTGAGGAACTAGATTGTGTGGGCAGCACGGTGGCTCAGTGGTTAGCACTTCTGCCTCACAGCACTGGGGTCATGAGTTCGATTCCCGACCATGGCCTTATCTGTGAGGAGTTTGTATTGTCTCTCCGTGTTTGCGTAGGTTTCCTCGGGGTGCTCCGGTTTCCTCCCACAGCCCAAAAACATACTGGTAGGTTAATTGGCTGCTAACAAATTGACCCTACTCTGTGTGTGTTAGGGAATTTAGACTGTAAGCCCCAATGAGGCAGGGACTGATGCGGGTGAGTTGATTGTGAAGTGATGCTGCCTTCAATTTTCGGCCCTTGTCTCAATCATTCCCTCCTTCTTTAGACCTTGATATCGCCTCCTTGTTGGTCAGTAACAGTAGATAAATTAGAACATCACTTAGGCACGATGAGCCGTATTCTGGTGACATCACTAGAATGATATCTCTGAGGCACACTGAGACTTATCTTTCTTTTAACGCCTCTCTTCGTCTGCCTCCCCTCTCTGCCTCGCCTTACACTGGCTCCCCTTTCCCTACAGAATGCTTTTCATACTCCTCACCTACAAGACCCTCTCCCAGTCCACTGCCCCATATATCTCTAACGTCCTCTCCATTCACACTCCCTCCCGTTCACTGTGATCAGCGAATGACCGTCGCTTCCCCTCCACTCTGATCACCACCTCCCACGCCAGAATCCAAGATTTCTCCCGGGCTGTCCCCCTCTATTGAAACGATCTCCCTCGCTCTATCCGGCTGTCACTTAATCTGCGCACCTTCAAGCAGGCACTTTAGGATGATGACCTCACCGCGGTACGATGGGCCGTATTCTGGTGACATCACTAAAATGATGACATCATTGGGGCACGATGGTCTCATTAACTGCTTCAGCCTAGCAAACCACTGTTTATGGGTAAGAGGTGTGTTCAATAGAGCAGTTTCCCATCAAGCTTTCAGTGTGCTCCTTTAACAATGGATCATTTATCTTTCTTTGTTAATTTTCAGTTCAATTGTATCTTAATTTACAACAGTGCAGTTCCTGTAAATAATGAACTAATATCTTAAAATCCCACCATAGCTGTTCTTTGAGCTCATTCATCCACCACAGTGAGGTCTGTATTTGCTGCTCAGCACTGATGGGAAGGATGACTTATTGTCTATCGGTTGTCAGGTCGTGCTGAGGAGATCAGGTGTCCACAACCGTTTTATCCTGGTTTCTGTCTGTGTTCTGTGAAATTGGTTTAGAGATTTTACTCTGGACTCTCGAGGGCTCGATAGATCCATGTGACTGTAGAGGGAATCCTTTACCCAGCGTGTATTGTATTTGTCAGAATTATGAAGTTCAATTTTAAAAAAAATTCTTGTCTTCAATTTATTAACATTAGTCATACTTAACTTTAAAATTTCTAATTTAAAATCTATCACACACAGAACAAATCTAAGGCCCAGGACAGCTCTGTAGTGTGATTTTCGTTTCGGATATTAGCAAGTGCCATTGTAAGCTAGGCTAATGTTTCTTGTATTAATGCTTCAAACGTTGATCACTAATACATTTAGCCCAAACCCCAGGAAGCAGGGGGCCAAGGCTCCAAAATTTTTAAAAAATGACTGATGAGGGTATATTTACTAAACTGTGGGTTTGAAAAAGTGGAGATGTTCTCTACAGCATCCAATCATATTCTAGCTTTCATTTATTTAGTGCATTCTACAAAATGACAGCTAGAATCTGATTGGTTGCTATAGATAACATCTCCACTTTTTCAAACCCACAGTTTAGTAAATATACTCCCTGATGCACCTCGTCCCTGGTTCCTGAAGTGTAATTTCTGCTTCAGTTCCACTGATTTCATCTACCCTGCTCTAAGCAACAGCAAATTTAAATGGAACATGAAAAACAGTCACATATCTTTTAAATAGAAAGACATCCATCCAAATCACAAATTATCTATTGTCCTTTATCTAGATCTACTTTCAATACATTTTGGGTATCATTATTTACCTTTGTACTTAGTCCTTAAGGAGCATGGGGAACCTACTATTGTGATTTCTGGAATACCTAAATTGGGTGCTTGCCACTGCTCTATCATTGGTAAGATTGCTAAGACTGCGTTACTGTTGCATTTAAGATATTACTGAAACAGACAATGCACATGACTATAAAAAGTTATATTTTGTGGATCTATTTAATATTGCATTGGTAAGAATAATTATATATTGTTTATAAAATATATTGGTGAATAAATGAATTCGCTAATCAATAATATTTAAAAAGGGAGGGTGACTGGAGGTTTCATTTACATGTACTCTCAACACCCATTTCGTGTCATTCTGAGTTGTGTGATGAGGTTTTGTAGATAGATATAGAGAGAGAATGAACTGTTGGGCTGTTTTTATAAATGTTAGATTTTTGTTTGTTTTTATGCCTTCCCATCTGTAGAGAAACTTGGCTGCCTGACATTGGGAGACACTGATAATACTCTTTATACTGCAACCTCCTATCTATCGCTTTCCTTCCTTGCGTGTATCTCCATTGAGTTATACAGTTTGTACAAACGTGCAGGTCTTTAATCAATGCACATTTCTTCTTTTCTCCCCAGATTCTTCAGCAAAAGCGCTTGTCAGCCTAAAAGGTAAGATACTCTTGATTATGGCTTTAATAAGTTATTGGAAGTAATGATTTATTTTGTAGACAATCTTATCAATGGGCTTTTAAATGGTTACATGCTGGCATTGACCGAGTATTGACTGATATGGTACAGGTTTCCTCCCTTGCTGGGAAACGCTCTTTGTTCATTTTTTTTCTCCCAGTTTTAGAACAGTTCCACCCATAGCTCAAATTATCATGAGAGCCGTCCAGCTTCTTAGTGGTGAAGGGCGACTGTTTGGATCACAGAAGTGGTGGTCCGGGTAGTGGGCACACAATGTGGCATAAGCTCTCGCAGTCAGGACCCTCTCTGCCCCACGTTCTTAACCTTTTAGTCAACTTTATTTTTTTCTCCACAGTCCAACGCTGCGGAGTATAGCAGCATTCTGCAAATAAGCTCTAATAATGTGTGGCATAGTGATACATATAGGTGATACATATAGATCTATAGATTGTAAGCCTGTCTTTCTGTATTACCCAGTATTGTTTTATTACTGTTTCCAAATGTTAAGAGCTGCGGAATTTGCTGGCGCTATAGAAATGTAGATGATCGCACAGCAGAAATCGATATATACACATTTTATATAGCTTGGCCCACATTAGTATCTATTTACTATGAGTGTTAGTAATACTTCTAATGCGGCACAAGGCTTCCACAGCGCTGTACAGAGGGGGATTGAACATAAAGCAAAGTTATAAAATGACCAAATTATAAGCACAGATAAGAACAATGGGTACAGAATAGCAGAATAATAAATGCGTGGCATAAGATCAGACAGAGACATCAAGGAGGACGGAGAGTGGGCAGACATGAGACCACCATATATCCTGTCCACCATATACAGGCCTGTGCACGGCATTGCTGTTCCATATCCAAGATATAAAGCCCTGTGACACCCAGTTCCATGTCAGTATAACACATAATGGGCCTTACTCCTCTGCTGGTGAGCAGTGGATGCGAGGCCCCCCAGTGGGCAGCACTGGTCATTACAACAGGTTCAGAATCAGTTTTGTAGAAGACAGGAAACCGTAGTCTGTAAAGTATAATTTATTTACATATTATTTACTGCTACAAAGCTGTCCCTGCGCTGTATAAATGGTAGCACACCTGGGAACGTACAAGGGCACAGGTCATTCTGCGCAGAGTATTCTTTCCATGTGTACTAATGTGTAGTTGTCACCGTGCTCGCTCTGTGTAAAATTAAAGGAACTCTTTTTCGCTGTCGAATAGAAATATTAAGAATTTAATGCAGAAAAATATTCGTCATAAGTTTACCTGGTTTCTCTGATGGTGTCAGTAGGTCGGCGTGCAGATCTCTCCATTTAGTACAGTTTCACTGATTTACCTTCTCTTCTCCAGAGCTCTGATGGAGATGTGATAATTCTCTCTCAATACACCAGACTGTGGGCAAGGAATATGTGGGGTGATATTGGGGAAGGGCATGATTTTAGGAGAGCAGTGTTGTCCTTTAAAAGGACAAAAATATGACAAAGAAGGAGCAGACACAACTCATAGACTGCACAGAGAGACGTAACTGTCTGCAATATATATATATATTCCCTTACAAAAAAAACAAACCTTAAATTCAATGTTTTGAATGGGATAGTGCCCCCCAGTGTCTAAAAATAAAACTGTAACACGATTGCTTAGACTCTGAATCTATGGCAGCCTCTAGTTGCCTCTCTGTGGAGCCGACAAAAGTATATACCACAAAGGATATTGGATGAACAGTGATGTCTGTACACTATCCATTAAGGTGCAGCATCACTTATTTCATTAATACTGCAGATTATTTCACTTAAACTTCCCAGAGACTCCGGTGCCGCCATCAGACAGTCATAAGTGATAAACAGGATTGGAGACTGACAACTCCTAAGAATTATCCCCCTCTCTGTTCTTGTCACGATTATAAATTATTTTAACCAAGTCTGTCTCAGTGTCTACAATATCTCGGCGCCTAAATCTAGAAGCCTCAAAATATCCTGCTGCAGTTATAGAGAGAGAATACTACTACTTTACCCACATCAATTCTAGACTAAAACTACTGCTTTAAATTAGCTATTCCTTACGACAAAATAAATCCCTATTTGCAGTTTTTGTATATCATACGTCCATCACACTTTATCCTTCAGAAAGGAACGGTCACTGCTACTTTTTATTTTATTTTGTTTGCAGTGCATATCTGCGTCATTATGCAATAATTTTTATTTTTATTTTTCTCTTTTTGCAACCTTGTTGCAGCGCTGTTTACATTTGCACATTCCATATGTTAATTTGATAAGTCAGCTGCGTTGTTCTTCTCTGTAGAATAGATGCTCCGGCTGCTCACTGTTGGTGGTAACAGCGATTATATGTGATGACGGAAGACGTCAGGATGTCTAATGAATAGTCAAGCACTCACTGATAGTCGTCAATAGCGTCCTGCTGAAAGGATCTTGTAAAGTACAATGTTTTAGTTTAACATTGGATACATTTGAAGCCTTGCTCTCTTTAAATCAGACCTGGCCAATCTGTGGCTCTCCATTTGTTGTGAAACTACAAGTCCCAGCATGCTTTGCCAGTAGATAGCCAGCGGATAGCTGGCAATGTATGCTGGGACGTGTCGTTTCACAACACCTGGAGAGCCACAGGTTGGCCAGGCCTGCTTTAAATGATGGACCCGGCACGGCCACTTTAAGACCAGATATTTTGCGATTGCTGATATTTTACACACGTTTGGGAATGAAAGCGGTTCTAGATGATTGCGGAAATACATACAGGCGTAGAACGGACTAGCTTAGTGGTTACCCCTGTACTGTTGATAAAATGAACATGACACATGCAAAGTGTGGTTTGTTTTGATACAGAAGGAAGTTTATCCAATACGTGGCATGAAAAGTATAACTCTCCCCAGAAAACTCCGACCTGGAAGGGTGGAAATAACTCAATCACTGACCTGGTGAGTAGCCGGCAGCTGTCAGTCTTATGTCTCCTGGGAAAAGAGTGAAACGTTCATTATGAAATAAGTGAGAACTTTTACTGGCAGAAAACAGATGTTGCAACAAAGTCTTTCATCCGAATTCTAAAATGTCATTGTTTAATAACATTGTGGGATTTGATGCCACTAGATTGGGTTTAGGAATAAAAGCATAAACTGCATTTCAAATGGGCCAACTTCTTTTTTTTGTTCCAAAAATATTCTCATTTACTTCTAATCTGTCTCTTCATCACCCGTCCTCCCTATCAGTGTCAGAAGCAGGTATTGCATAAAGGAGGAGGTGGACGGTAATTATAGTAATAGTTTATAAAGCTGGTGCTTTCGGTGGTGGACAGGGGTCGGTATGGGCCCTCTGACTGGTCTGTGACTGCGCAGCCCCATACGCAGCGAGCTGCGATGCACTGTGTGTTCTGACGCCTTTCTATCACAGCCAGCATTAACTTTTTCAGCAATTTGTGCTACAGTAGCTCTTCTGTGGGATTGGGCCAGACAGCGCATCGGTGAGCCTTGGGCGCCCTAGACCCTGTCGCCGGTTCATCGGTTGTCCTTCTTTGCACCACTTCTGGTGGTGGTAGGTACTAATCACGTCGTACCGGGAACACCCCACAGGACCGGCTGTTCTGGAGATGCTCTGACCCAGTCGTCTAGACATCACAATTTGGCCCTTATCAAAGTCGCTCAGATCCTTACACTTGTCCATCTTTCTTGCTGCCAACACATCAACTTTAAGAACTGACTGTTCACTTGCTGCCTAGTATATCCCACCCCTTGACCGGTGCCGTTGTCACTAGATAATGTTATTCACTTCACTTGTCAGTGGGTTTAATGTTGTGGCTGATCGATGTATTGCAATATATTAAGACCTACAGCTTCCAGGTATGGTCACGGTATGAGTGCTTATACCTGGGATCATCCTTTTTAGAAGTCTGTATAGGTCTTCCAGTATTCAGTTAGATTGTAAGCTCTCTGGGAAGACCTCCTTCCTAGTGTATTATGTTGCACTGGCTGTTATACCCGGTTTCTTTGTTTTACATAATGTGGGTGTCTGCGTACATGATATAAAGCCCTATATCTTGTGGCTGAATAGATTGATGATTCTATGTCATGTTGGTTATAAGTATTTTCTTGTAATCTGCTGGATTCTATCCTTCGTTTTGTCTTTATGTGTGTTTATACATAAACAATTATCACAGAATCTTGATCTACATTACATTTACTTAGTACTGCTGGCAAACGAGATCTGCTGTCATTTTTCCAGCCTCATCGGAGTTCTAAGCGCAGCCGACTTTTCTGTGAAGAGGAGGATCACCAGTTAAATACCAGATCGCCAAAAAGAAATCAAAAAACGACAATGGTACCGCAGGTAAATTGTAAACAAACCATAGGTCTGCTACATAGCGACATTGAACGGTTACTTGTTTTAGTAACAGTAGTATTATAAATGGGTACACACCTACGCAATCTTCTGATGCGATTTCTGTAACTATTTTACCAACGACTGTAAGTCCCGATGAGCATACCAATTCCTGTGTACACACATACACAATTTACAGTCGGTTCTGATTTATACATCTCTCATAACCATCTGCTGAAAAGATTGTGACTCTGCACACTATACAAATATACAGAGGATGTGTCGGCAGAAGTGATGGACAGACGGTCTTGCGTACTTACACACTTCCAAATTTGCCGACATCGTTCTGTCATTGGTCATGATTTTTTAGGAAGTTTATAAAGCGAAATCAGATGATACAATGTGTTCTAGTAGGATAAAACATATTTGTGGGAGCGTACACACTCTTGCAATATCGGACCAAACGGTTGATTATCGTGTGATCTGCAGTAATTGTATCGGTGTATGCCCAGTTTAACTAATGAATAAAGATGAGTAAATATATCTGTCCACTAGGGGCACTATTCCATTCATTAAATCATTTATAGAAGGATTATAATCTGTTCAGATTGAACGTTCTCCCCATTTCCCCTGTGCATATTTTCCTTCTGTACAGCCCTTCTCCATCTAAAATGTAAAAATCCTTTTTGTGAATGATTGTCCCTATCTGGGAGGTTTTTTTTTTGCATATTGTATATCTCATTGTAAGTCATAAAGTCCAACAATTTAAATACTTTCATAGAACAGAAGGAGCCAGGTAGGAAGCTTGAAAGCAGTTTCTCTTTACTGGTGATAGAAGGAATTTATTTTAACTTAATTACTGAAGGATTTTCACCCATATTAGGACCAGACTGGAAAACTGGGCAAGAAGAAGTCAAAAATATATTTTTCATGATTCTCCCCAAAACTGCTTTTAGATAATTAGAACAACCACAGAACTGTTATCCCAAAATGTAACTTGATAGCTCTCTGCAGTGTGTGATTCCAAATATGGCTATTGTTTACAAGGTCCTGAATAAGTGATAGAACCCAGATCCAGAGGCATTCTGTTTTTTGTTTTTATTTTAAAGTAATATTGTACCTTTAAGTCCTTCTAGTGGGAATAGGGCTGTGAGTTGATGGGCAAAAATTGGGGCGATGACACTTTTTCTGTAAATTTAACACAAGCGTTCTCGTTTCCTTCATGTATGACTACATGCAAAATGTGTCCTATTAATGGGGGTCTGGAACAGGTACTGGGGGAGCTTTCCCCTCCCCCTCCTAAATTTTTGTTTGGCATTGTCACAGTAGGTAGTGGGGGGGACTGTCACCCTGTATCTCCACAGCAGTAGACCACTGGTATACCAGTTATCAGTAGATCACGATTGCCTGATGCAAAAAGTAATTCTGTGCATTTAATTTTGCCTTATTAATCTTGAGTTTTCTTTAGCAATCTCAAATTTTTTTTTGCTACATTCTGCAACTGAAATAAACTTTGCTGCTTTCTATCTAGAAGTTTGCAGCCACCACAACCACTCCGGTGAAAAAGGCGTCTCAGAAAATCGGCTACAGGCTGCGGAATTTACTGAAGCTCCCCAAAGCGCACAAATGGTGCATATACGAGTGGTTTTACTCAAATATCGACAAGTGAGTACCACTATGCCTTATGTAACCTCTTTGTCACTCTACTCTGGAAACTGGAAGATTACTGTAATGTCCCCCTGGGGTCTACACAACCCCTAACCCATGTCCCTGTTGTAGTCTCACCCTAGCTGGAACTCTTAGGACTTGTATTTTACCCCATTATAGTGAACCAGAATAATGCACTATCCAAAGAAAAATACAAAACATTTTTTTTTCCAGTAAGAACTTTGATTTTCTATGGCGTTTGCAACATTAAAGGGGAAACCCATCCGTAGACTAAATGCATTTGTTTCTTCTGTCTGTCTACAGGCCTCTCTTTGAAGGCGATAACGATTTCTGTGTTTGCCTAAAAGAATCTTTTCCAAACCTTAAGACAAGGAAACTAACCAGAGTGGAATGGGGGAAAATTCGGCGACTTATGGGGAAACCCCGAAGGTAAAGACACGTTGGAGCGGAGGTTGTGTCTGTGTTGTACAACCTGCGCCTCATGGGGGCAAACTAATAATCCAACAGTTATTGTATGCTATCCTTTAAATGCTTTGTCTTAAAATTCACTGTTAAACTAAATCTGCGCTAGATGTAATGTATTTACATGTCTGTGTTTTGCCAGTGTTGATTTATTTTATCTTTAAAATCCTAGTTTGTCTGACCATGCCAGTGAGGGGAGGTCTGATAACAGGGAAAGACAGTCTGCTCACAGTGATCTAATTAGTGACAACTCAATTGTTGTACTGACCAGAAGTAAAAGATAATTTGCAACTTGTTGATAAGAGCTGTTTAGCTGACATTGGAATTAATGTGGCCGGGAGACTTTATTGTAAGAACTAAAAAATAAGTTTTGTGCCAACTAGTATAGTTGTGCAACCCATATCTGAAACTAGTGGCATAGGTATGGGACTTTACAGGGGCGGGGGGGGGTGATTGAATTGTTAAATAAAAATCTGCGTGAGGTGCCTCCGTAACGGCCTCGAGACACTTCGTGCTGATTATTTTTTTAAGAAGTAGGGCTCATTTTTGCCTATACACCCTAGAGGTGCAAGCAAAGGTGAGCATTGCCTTTTACCGTAGTGACAGTAAAAATGTGCAGCCGTGATGTAGAGGAACATGGCGCCCAATTGAATCTGCCCATAAATATTGCTCGTTCCTAACACCTTGTTAGTTTCTGATGGATGAATGTGGACTGTACTTCTCAAGATCGTTTATCCTGCTAGGCATAGAATTCTGCTTGTATATAAGCTATATTTTATACTATAGGTAACAAGCAGCAGGCTCCATTAAAGGAAACGGTTTGAACAATTATGCAATTGATATTTGTAAGGTAAAAGTGCTTCTTTCAGTGGTGGCAGCCGTCGGCTCACTAGGAATTATTGCCGTCTGGCGGGGATTATGATGATACTTTTCCTAATGAAGGAATGTAACATTTAACTATTATGTGGTTTCCTAGTAAACGTTAAACGTTTACTCATTCTAATATCGTTTAAAGGAGAACTTTCCTACCATAACCTGTATCCTCGCCACGCATGGGGAAGGGCTCAGCAAATCTAAATTAAGGGCCTATTTATGTATGGGCTGCATTTTCGCCCTGAAATTAACAGAAAGTCATGCTGTCTGGCGATGACTGTATGCCACTTGATCTCAGCGGTCTAAGAATGAACTTCTGGGTTCTGATCCAGTGTCTTTATTGCACATTCGTGGCCGTCGGTCAATCGTGCACACACCAGTCAGATGGTGTTAGCAATCGCAGACAGGTGCCGAAAAGAGTTTTTTGGAGCTTGATAAATAACCTCCACTTTGCAGTCCCCATTGAGAATATTGGGATCTACGGTATTTTGCGTTTGTTTGCGGTTTAGTCTGTTGTTCAATAGCCCTGTTACTTAGTTTTGCCGGAACTGTGCAGAAACGGTTGTCTTGGGCTTAATAAATAGGCCCCTAAGTATGTCCGTAAAAGTACTGTCCAGTAAGGGATACCATTGTTTTATGCTGTACTCTCTGTACTGTTTCTAGATGCTCCGCCGCATTCTTCGAAGAGGAGAGGTCGGCTCTAGAACAGAAGCGTCAGAAGATCCGTCTCCTGCAGCAAAGGAAGGTGGCCGACGTGTCGCAGTTCAAGGATCTCCCCGATGAAATCCCCCTCTCCCTGGTTATAGGAACGAAAGTTACAGGTACATGTTACCATTATAACGTGTCATGGTTACACTGTAATAGTCACTCTGAGTTTAAGCCCTTCAGGACTGGAGATTCCACCCTAAACACAACTTATATTGCTTTTCAGGACATAGAGGGGTTTCTTTTGGATCCATTACTTTGGATCTATTAGTAACTACAATAGCAGTTCCTATTTAATCCATGTTGGCATGGAACCAAATAGTAGGTGCATGGATTAGGTGTTTCAGCGGCTCCAAGCAAGGACCGGGGTCTGCTGGCAGGGAACAAGTCCCTAGTGACATCATATGGGGACATCAGGTGGATTACCTCCGGTGCTATCGCATCATTCACTTGTAAAGACTGCGGGGCCGGAGACTAAACTAAACCCTTCCTCACCCCATAGTGTGTTAGTGTTTCTAAAATTCTTATTAATGTGAATAGTGTATTGTATGGGCTTGAACAGTATTATAAATTTGATCCATGTTGGTAAGTTGTCCAATTTAGTACATGGCGTCTCCTTCATTTCATACGGTTTCCTCATTCCTCGTCCAAATCTCTTCTAAATTCCACCACCATCATACTCGCCTGTGACCTTATCACCTTTTTTTTTTTTTTTTAAAAATAAAAGGGGTGTCTCTTGTGCCAATCACTAATGTGCACATGCAAGACTTCTAATCTCTGTAGCTGTGAGCTTGACCCCACAATTGCAGCTGTGCTTTGGAAAAGAATATTTGGGTGCTCTGCAAGCTCAAATTGTTATGACGTCTTTATCGCACGCAACACTTAGCAGTTTATAGACCACACAGGGTAAGACGTAAAGTGCCAACATTAAAATCCACATGGAAATGGGCCTCTGGTTGAAGAGCGCACATTACTGCTCAGTGTTTATTGTGCTGGAATACAATCGAGGAAAGTGCAGGTTCCCTGTGGCATGGTTTACATTTTTTGATCATTTAACGTTAAGCTGTTACTCGCACACAGCGGAAGCAGCCATTTTGTTTTGAAAAGCTTCTGTTGATGATTTGTAATGTTTCACATAAATACTGTGTGCAGACTATAGACAAGAGGCCTTTAATTACTGTACAGTTAACACTTTCCATTTTTTCTCAGCACGATTACGAGGGATCCACGATGGATTGTTTACTGGCCAGATAGATGCTGTAGACACCCAGAATTCCACTTACAGGGTCACCTTTGATAGAAATGGACTCGGCACACATACAATCCCAGATTTTGAAATCCTGGTAAGTGCGGAACTTCTGTGCAACGTCTGATTCTGGGATAAATCTACAACTTGCAGCCAATTGGTAGGTAGGGCTCCTTCAGGACACAGAGTAAAAGCTGTAGTGTCCTAGCTCGGCAGTGACTGTACTTGGGTGGACCGGCCAAGCCCTGACCAGATTACATTGTATTCATTATAAAGTCTTGTGAAAGCCTGGGGGGGGGGGGGGCTGCAACCTGCAGACAGCGCCCACCCAGCCTGAGCTGTCTGACGGAGTGTTGTTGTTTAATTACTTCTCTTGTGTCTGATCTGTTCAACTAAGACCAGTATGCAGCTACGGCCTCCATATTGTGCTGATTATCGCAAAACCTATTTATTAAAATAATAAGTAAGATCGCTCCATCTCTAACTTTTATTGAGATTACTGATCAATATGAAGAACATGCCGCGGTATAATTCAGAAGGGCGCTATTTTCTTGCGCCTCCTCTTTCCAGTGTTTGCTGTGGACACTGATACGTGTACTGTGGGCACGTTCTCTGGTGGTCATCCCTGAAGCAAAAAGCAATTATGCTGCGTTCATTATGTTTTGCCCACTGGACAGCGGTGAAAACCGTCCTGAAACATGCTGGGCAAAACATTTTGTAAGTGCAAAGTATGTTATGTATATCTGATAAACAGATTCCTAAATTAGTGCATGTTACATTGTATTTTTCTTGGTTGAGGGCAATGGTGTGATGACTTTGTTTTGTTTCTGCAATTTCTTAGAACTTAAATAGTTGGGTAAGATGAGAAACCTGCCCATTAACACCACACTTCCTGAAGTTAATGACAGTGGTGGTGTTATTGGGGCTCATTGTGATTGTGTAGCTTCTGCTTAGTTACCACTTGTTGCTAGAGGCCGAAGAGAACAAGGGTTGCAGTCCTTCCATGTGTTGTGAATGGTGTCTGACTTACTGTAACATTTGCCACCTGTTCTAATGGAACTTTTTATTTGTTCTTGGTTCACAGAGCAACGAGCCTCATGAAACTATGCCCATCGCTGCCTTCGGACAAAAGCAGCGCCCTTCCCGAATGTTCATGACTCCGCCACGGTTACACTACCCTCCGCAAGTCCAATCACCCATCATGGTGAGAACTGAATAGCCCCTGTATATCAAGATTGTCATTTTTCAGTCCTCCAAATTACAAAGGTGCATTAAGTTGCCACTTTAATAAAGAGGAAGGAAGCCTGTACCTAATAGAGTGCTCTGCGTGTATGAGCATTCTACAGCAGGTGCCGATGGACTGTGTGTATGAGCAGTCTACAGCAGGTGCCGATGGACTGTGTGTATGAGCAGTCTACAGCAGGTGCCGATGGACTGTGTGTATGAGCAGTCTACAGCAGGTGCCGATGGACTGTGTGTATGAGCAGTCTACAGCAGGTGCCGATGGACTGTGTGTATGAGCATTCTACAGCAGGTGCCGATGGACTGTGTGTATGAGCATTCTACAGCAGGTGCCGATGGACTGTGTGTATGAGCAGTCTACAGCAGGTGCCGATGGACTGTGTGTATGAGCAGTCTACAGCAGGTGCCGATGGACTGTTTGCGTGTCTATGCTGGATTCTCAGGGATGAATGAGCAAGACAAAAGTTTTCAATGAACGTCACAGGGTTGAGAAGCGAACACTTTGGCGCAAATATATCAGGAACAGCAACACTAGAGTTTTCACACCGCTGTGTTACAGGTGTGTGAGGAATGGGCCTTCACCCAAATTATATCCAGCAACAACTACCTTGTGATTAAACACATACTGAGCAGGAGGTGGATTACAGGGGCTTGGGCAGAGTAACTGTCAGACATGACGTACAGATCGGAAAACTTTTTTCTTCCAGAAACCTTTATGGCGTGGCCTCTCCAGTCACCAGGTCTCTGTCCAATAGAGGGAGTTATGGAGATCACCCCCCAGCTAATTGGGACATCTGGTAGTTGATGTGGTCCAGGGTCCCCTGTACTGAATTTTAGACATTCTGTTCGGTATATTCCCAAAGGAGTTTAGGCTGCTGTGAGGAGCAACTGGCTATTAACTAGACGTACCTAATAAACTGGTATCCTGTGTATTCTGATATGTGGTAAATTGTACTTTTATAATGTTGTGAAACTTTGTACTAAAAATTTTTACTCATTTTATTATTGTCTTTAAGTTTTCATAATTTTTGCGGCTTAGAAGCTTCACCACCCTGCTCCCTCTAAGTAGAAAATAACTTCCAGTCTCTTCTATTTTTCGTATGCTGATTATATAAATGTGATATTTTTATTACATTGTAGGAAAATGATCCCTTGTTGACACAATCACCTTGGAAAATGAAATCTTCCAGCCTAGACAATGATACGATAGGGGGGTTCCCCGTGGAGTTCCTCGTACAGGTGGTAAGTACGCAGCTGTGACATCATCAGTGCGCCGTTCACGCTGCACGATCCTGCCATACGAACGGCATCCGTTCATCACACCATGGTGGTAGATCGGAGTTCCTTAGGAATATATCACCATGGAAGTGTTCACTGTAATGTCATTTAGGAGTAACACAATCATTTGTCACTTTTGTAGGTGTCCTGGAATAAAATACACTTTTGTAAACATTTATTTTATTGGATTTACCCTATTTCTGATTATTTCATCCTGTTACTGGGGTACATGAAGATAACACACTACAAGATGGCTCAATGTCTACATTAACTAAATCTGCTCCAGTTGATTCATGAAATATCCAAGTTAATTGTAAGCTCTTACGACAGAGCCTCCTCTGCCTCCTGTAGGAACGTTGTCACCCTCCGCATGTCCTCGTTCTGTGCCATTTGCATTTTGTATAATTTCTTGTACCGACTGTCCGCAGCTGTGTTCTGTGGCGTCTTATAAATAAATATTACTGGTTATAACATTTCATAGATTTGCAAAAGATTTCAAATCTTTACAGCACTGAAACACTTTGCTGAAAAATAAGTTGTTTTGTCCACTAGAGGGCACTGTTCCAATGCGGTTTATGGGTGATAAATGATTCTCCTTTCACTAAGTGACCAAAGGCTTCGTCAACTCCTAATAAATGCAAAATTGCCCCAAAATAAGATATGTAGCCAATATTCATAGATGACAAAAATAGGGCATATTACCCTTTACAGTTCAAAGCAAACTCACTAATGTTGTGATTCCCAGTTTCCCAAATGAATTGCAGAGTTAATAGATTATGATTAGATTATTTGTGGTTTAGACCAACTGCAATCGCTTGTCCATGGAAACATAAAAGTTTTGGAACTGACGTTCAGACATCCTTGTTATTAATCTAATGTACTTGGGTATAGTGATTTCTCGCGCTGATTTCTACTGGTTTAATCTCTGAACTAAATCCACTAACGACGATCATTTATGCAACATTTAATGAAACAAAATGACCATTTACAAGTCTCCATTTAATGACATGTTTTATTTTTTGTAGACCAGGTTATCGAAGATCCTGATGATCAAGAAAGAACACATCAAGCAGCTGAGAGAGATGAACACAGAGGCAGAGAAACTGGTGAGTATTTTATAGAGGTCATTGTTACCGCGTGGTAAAGGCCGTCTGGTGCAGTAACAGCGATGTCTAGAAATGTCTTGGCTAGGACTCAGCACGTCACGTAAGAGTCTTTGAAGCTTACCTAGTAAAAAAAGAAGCAACATCTAAAATCAAGCATGCATACACATTCAGTCCCTCAGTTTTGTTCCAGTTTGGGGATCTTTAGTATTAGGAATGGTACTGTGATAATATTAAGATCAATTTAATGCTTTGACTTCTACTCCTTGTGTGTTGCATCTTCATGTGCAACAGGGAGACGTGCCCAAATTGTGCAGGTTTTAACCTCCTGTGTGGCTGAGAAAATGTATTTGATGTTTAGATAAAACTCTTGTCTTACTGTTGTTCATGGTTCTAAAATTCTCAGGGGACTTTTCATTGTCCAAACTGTTTCACGGGCTAGAAGCCAGATGGATACATTGGGATAGTCCGAGGTAGCGTCACAGCGGTGTCTAGATTCTGTTTGTGCAGATAGTTGGTAGCGCTGATCGTTCTGCAGAATCGAGAGAAAATCTGTAATGACCCCAAAATCTGTGAAATAACCTAAAGCAAGATTTAGGAGTGTACTTTTCTTTTCTTTTTTTTTTTTTTCTTTTTTTTTTTTTTTTCTTTTTTTCTCCTATGTAAAGATTTTCCTTTATTTCCTGTGACAGAAATCCTACTCTGCGCCTATCGACATTGAGTTTCAAAGACGATACGCCACAACCGTTCTAGACCTGGAGCAGCTCAACAAGGACCTTAATAAAGTTCTTCACAAAGTTCAGCAGTATTGCTATGAGGTAACACAGGTTGGGTTCCTTTCACTGGCTTGTGCTCACCTTTTTTATAATCGCTTATAACTGTAAGCAACCGTGAAGTAGGTGGGAATAAAATGGCCTGTAGTTAATGATCATTAGAGCAGTCCTAGGCTGAGACTAAACTGTGGCCAATGGGCGGCGTTGGAACACTTGCCTGTGGCCAATGGGCGGCGTTGGAACACTTGCCTGTGGCCAATGGGCGGCGTTGGAACACTTGCCTGTGGCCAATGGGCGGCGTTGGAACACTTGCCTGTGGCCAATGGGCGGCGTTGGAACACTTGCCTGTGCATTTCAAATTCTTGTGAACCGAATGTAGAAGAAAAATATACCTGAACACACACATGCATTTTCTTTTAAATCATTCCATGAAATAATTGCCTACTTTATTTGTAATGGACAGGGCTAAAATTAATGTTAAAAAAGGGTGTTCTTAAATGGTGGTAGGTTTTTAAAACAAATATTTAGTGACTTTTAGAGAGGGGGGGGCATCGGTCCCCCGAGCCGCTCTGAGTGACCGCTGTTCAGGCCGCATCATATGACACGCGATGCGGCTGCGTTATCGCGTGTCATGTGATGCGGCCGCCTGTGTGCCCCCCGGGCTGCATGCAGTCAGCCCGCGCCTGGGGTGGGGGCACCTACTTGGAAAAGTCCTTAATGTTCGTCAGACCATGAAAGGTCACAGTAGTTTATACTGTAAGTAAGGCTCTAGGTTGTAGGAATATTTGCCATTCACATTGTGTGATCAGAGTTGAGGGATAATAACTTTTTATTTCTGCAGCTCGCTCCAGATCAGGGGCTTCAACCAGCAAACCAGCCAACCGATATGAGGCGGCGCTGCGAGGAAGATGCTCAGGAGATGGTACGTCAAGCCAACACGTCCAGCGGGCAGCCGTGTGTGCAGAACGAGAGTCTGACAGACCTGATATCCAAGCTCACCGCCATCCTCCTACAGATAAAAGTAAGAAGCCACAACCATAGCTTAAGTCTCAGTGCCATGCTTCATGGTGAAACTGGCCATGTAACTAGGCTGTGATTCCTTCTCTTACAGTGCCTCGCGGAAGGAGGGGATCTCAATTCTTTTGAATTCAAATCTTTAACAGATTCAATCAATGATATAAAGAGTTCAATAAACCCTTCTAATATCAGGTACGTATATGTCTGCTGACACTGTGTGTATCATAGATGCTCATTCATTTGGTTATTGGAATGTCCCTGTTATATAAATAGTAGATGATCTACGACATACTGTGTTTGTTAATGTATGAACAGGGCAGTCTTTTTGCTGATCTCTAAAGAAGTTTATAAAATAAATATTTAAGGGGCACTTTGTGAAAGAAGGTTTGGAAGGGTCTAAGTTCTTTTCTTTCGTAATAATGACTCCCACCGAGAGGGCAGATTTTAATACTAAAGTGACTGTTTGTTGCCTCTGAAACCAACTAAAAGTGGGTATTAAAGATTAACAATATACAGAAAATGAGCAGCGGGAATAGTCACTCAGGAAATACATATAGTTGTGATGCTTTTTTAAATTGTATAACATTTACGTTTGGCTGATCACACAGCCCACTCAATACTTTTACCTTTGCAATCTAGCAGGTCCTATTGTCCCATAGATTGTAAGCTTGTGAGCTGGGCCCTCTTACCTCTCTGTCTGTATGTATTACCCAGTATTGTTTTATTAATGTTTGTTCCCAGTTGTAAAGCGCTACGGAATTTGCTGGCGCTATATAAATAAATGCTGATGATTTACTCATCAATTATAAAATGGTATCTAACCAATTGCAAAGCTGAAAGGCAGCCTGCAGTGGGATAAATTGTGTAATAAGGACAGCCGTGTAATGTGGTAAGAATCCCATAAAACGTAACACGAATATGTTGTGAGATCTTACTTAGGCTGGGTACACACTATAGGTTTGGTACCTGATTATCGGGCCAATCACATGATAAACAACCATTTGGCTCGATACTGCATTTGTACAGTCACTGCAACAACGAACGCCTATCGTCCCAAAGCACATCGTATCGTTTATAAAATCAAATGGATTGAAAATCTCGTTCAATGACGTCGTTCCAGTGTATGGTGTGTGCATATGAATCACCAAGCTGATCGGGACTTTGTCATTGGTAAAAATTTTAACGATATCGCATCGGATGACATTTTCTGTAGTGTACCCAGCCTTAGGAATGTGCATTAGTTTCAGTATAATTAGAAAGAGGCAAAATAGATATTGTTGCACAAATGTTTATTAATTGTATTATAGGTGCAAATTTTTTTCTATTTGATTTTTCTCTTTTTGCAGCGTTGTTTTGTATTGTATAATTGTATCCCACGCAATATTGTATGAATATATGTCTTTCCTTCCAGCTGTTTTCAGAATAACGTTGAGATTCACGTGGCGCACATTCAGAGTGGGCTGAGTCAGATGGGGAACCTCCACGCCTTCTCCGCCAATAACACGAACAGGGACTGAAAATCCGACCGGACTTGTCTTTAGTGGAAGTATAATGAACTCTTTGTATTGGAGACGAACCAGCGTTACGGACCTCACACGTTTTATTTACTTTGTCCTATGGATACACAGTGCAGTGAATAGCTGTTAGTATTGCCAGGCTCGTTTAATAGCGATCCGCAGACTGGAAGAGTGAGCCCGTCACTCTGCAGACCGCCCTCCTCGTTGTTACGTCGTCACCGCGTCCAGGAAAGCCATGTGACGATGTGACTGCTGTTGGGGTCATGCTGCAGTATTTGGATTCTAAAAAGTGATGCTAGAGGATAAGTAAGTGAAAACGGAGGAGTATGAGAAGTGAAGGAGCAAACAACCCTGAACTGTGAGTGCGTTGGGGGCTTACAGACCACGTTGGTGATTCATGGCCAAACAGTTTGCCTGTGAAAAGGAGGAAGAAGACCCACAGTGCATTACAAATGTCTGTTTCAGCCTTTTTATCGTATGATTTCGTACCTCAGTTTCTCCCACAGGCTGACGTCCAGTGTGATTTGCCTGTGGGGGCTTTAGTGTGGTCTGTTGATCCTTATTTATGCAAAGGGGGACCCCACGCAGCCATTTGTATGAGGGGGAGGGGGGGTTTAAGGGGGTGGACTGCAGTGTGGCTACATGAATGATAGGCAGGACTCGTTTTCATTGTCGTTGGCCTGTAACAGCTATTTGCATAAACAATGCACCAAGAGTGTATTCTCCGATGTTTATCTTGTACAAAAATATTGTGTATTGGGTTGTTTAATATAGGTGGTGAAGAGATGAATTATAATAAACCATTTCACATTTGTTTTAAGAGCTAGTTGTAGGAAGGTGTTGCTGGATATTTAGAAACCACAGATAATGAAGTATTTTATGGTATTGTACAGAGCAAAACCCGCCCTGGAATTCTCACCCTGTGGCGCTTGTATAGCTTAAGAGAAAAAAAAAGATATTCTACGTTTTCTGGTGTATTTTTTTGTATCCTTTTCATTTGACTCACAGCAAAACCACAAACATAAAGAAATCGTTCATACAGGTCATGTTAAGTGTTTTGCCAAAGGCAACGTTCACTTTAGTCGCTTGCTGTTGTCCTGATTTTTATTTATATTTTTAGATCCCCCCCCCTCCCTCATGAATATGTTGTGGGAATCGCTTTGATATAACTACACACATCTTCTCCATTGACTTACATGGTCGCTCACACTCTGGGTGAGACGGAACTGAGTGATGGGTATTTAAACGTTTGACAACAAGCTCACAAAAGTGGAGTTAGGTTTCAGAGAAATCATCATGTCTACAGTCATCTTAAGAAAGTTACTGTAAAAATGTGAACATGCTCTTTAAAACTGCTATGAATTCGTTACCTCCCATATTCAGCTGCATCATTTGTAAATACAGTATTAAATAGATCGGTCTTTTATAATGGTACATCCATATAATTGATGCAATCTTTTCGTTTAAATCTCAACATACTATATCCCCAAATTCACAAAGCTGCGTTTGTAAAACTGTCGCAGAATATTTCTCATTTTCACAACAATATTTACCCCGTTATTTGTGAATTTTTACCTACTTTTTTTTTATATTTTTCAATTCATATCTTTTATTTCGGCTCTTTTTTAAGCTCTATGATGAATTAAATATGTACAAAGGTTTATTGTAAAAATTGAAATGCTCACACAATCACTATTTCTTTCCAATCATCATGGATGTTCCACCTTCTGTCTGCTGATTAATAAGGTTACTTGTTTGGTTGGTTTTTTTGTGTTCATTATGGCTAAAATGGAGCATTTACCAATCCTGTTTTAGAACATCTGCTTGTCTATAGCAGGACCCAACAACCCTCATCCAGTGCTTTTGAAATGACACCAGTCTGGGTTTTTTCCAGACGTCCCCTCACCCTAATAGACAACGGCAGGCAACTAACTGTTCACAGAGCCGTCTGAATGTTTTTATCTGTCAACACAGCCCTAAATGCTGCAGAGGAGTTCTATGTTTCGACTATAAACAAAAAAAACAACAAAATGCGTGGAGGCTAAACTTAGAACTGGTCTATGATGGTCCCCAAATAACTACTACTAGCGAACCAATGTCATAAACTACAACGTGGAGTAAAACGCTTTTCTTAGTGGAGCGAATCTTCTCCCCACATTGATGCTATTAAATAGACATATAAAAACAAAGGGTTTTTTTGTTTGTTTTTGTGGTGTGTGTTTATACTTTTTTTTTTCTGGTTATTTAACCACTGCGAGAATGATTTAGAGAGATGTATGTTCTGTGTGCAGATACACCTGTTCCTCCATTTTGCAGTACTGTTGAACTGGCATCAATTTAGATTTTATTTAAATACCTCTGAAGGAACTGTCATTTAACTGACAACTGATAAAGGGTATGGAGTCATTAAGATATGAGGAAAGGTTAGCCAGTTTAGGCATGTTTACTTTAGAAAAGAGGCATCTAAGAGGAGATATGATTACTATGTACGAATACATTAGGGGTCAATACAGAGAACTTTCATGGGAACTTTTTACCCCAAGGACTATACACAGGACACATGGTCACCCCCTAAGGTTAGAGGAGGGGAAATTTCACAACCAGCAACGGAAGGGGTTCTTTACAGTAAGGGCAGTCAAGATATGGAATTCACTGCCAGGGAAGGTTGTGATGGCAGATTCAATAGATATGTTTAAGAAAGGGTTAGACAAATTTTTAGCGGAAAGGTGTATCCAGGGATACGCCCGTTAATTAAAATGAAGGCTAGTAGTGGATATAGGGTAAACATAGGACTGCAATATTGGGTCTGGGGGGGGATTTTCACAATTGAAACAGATTGGCGGTTGCTTGTTCTGGATCAATTTCAAATATAAGTGCAGGATCGCAGGAGATCCAAAATAGGTTGAACTTGATGGACTGGTGTCTTTTTTCAACCTCATCAACTATGTAACTTTGGGACGGGCCCTGTCCCTTAGGGGTAGTGCTTCGTTATACCAGATGTCATGTTTGATGTTACTGCCCATGAACCGGGCTTAGCCTGCCACTAAAATCTTGAGAGATGGAAACCTGCTGAAAACGAAACACCTTCACAAAACTGTCCAGATTGCATTTTTGTCTAACATGGTAAATTGGAAAGCTTGATATATTTAATTTTTATCTGTCTGTGGGTCATTTGTACACTTGTGTTATTTTCCTCTATTATTAAATACCACAGTTACTGCTGAATTTACTGCGGTTTTACATACATACAGGTCACTTTCTTATGGCTTCTCTTCCACTGATCTGCTGGACTCCAGATATTGCTTCAATCATATCTGGTCCAGGATATAGATTGTACAATGGGTGGCCCATCTGATCTAATATTATTCATCCAGTATTGTACAGTGTATGTGGTCATCTTTGGTCATTGAGAACATTACTTTTTTAGTTTAACATAATATTTTGTTGTGTTACATTACCCAGAACAGGTGTAATCAGTTTTATCTTGTACATATAAATTGTTACTATGACATTTCCTGCGTTTGGTTCCATGAAAATATTCAGGACATAGATCCAGTTCTTGTCGAATCGTTTGTCCAATTTTCTTTCTACATTGTCGGGAAAGCAGTGACGCCCTGTGTTTAGGAGTAAAACTCTGTGAGCTTGACTTTGTCACCTTTCCAAAGCTATACATTGCGCTGTCATTTCCAGCAATACAGAGTGTATTGTGTGACCTTGGATGGTCCCAAGTTTAAATAAGATCAATAGAAAAGTCCGACCTCTAATACACTGGTGCCCAACACTGCCAACCGTGGTTCAGTTCCTTACAGGCCATATTTACTGAATAGCTTCTGATCATGTCACCAACAGGTGGATACGAAGTGGGTAGTACTTGCAGGCTACCCACCATGGGGGGGGGGGTGTTAAAGGGCCACTGTGCTGAGAGCAATACTGATGTTTAATGTATGTTTTTATACCACACCACTCTTTGATCTCTATTGGAGTGTGTTGGGTGCAGTTGCATGTTTTGATGCAAACACAATGCCAGTGGGTAACCCTAAAAAAAAACATTGTTTTTAAATTCAGCTGAACTTGACATACTTGAGCACTTGCCCACAAACAAGGGAGTGGGTTACCCCTCTTCTAAACCCAAAACTCCTGCAGTCTCAGGTCTTCCTCTTTTTAAGCAATCATTAGTCATTCATATTCTCATCATCCATAAAGGAAACAATACTTCAAGGTTTCCCTGTGTGTCTATATGTATACAGAGGGTAGGAATCTTACAGGTTCTGTAACCCATCTATCACCTTAACTTTTTTTTTTTTAAACATGTTTTGGGGTTTTATGTACAACCAAATATCAAGTTAAACTTGGTATAACAAAACTTTGTACGTTAAATAGAACTGGTCAATTGTTCTGTCTACCTGACATTACCCTGATAATGAGACTTTATAAGCCTTACGTTGTTATGTGACAATTGCTTTGTGGGTCATTCTGAGGCTTTATAGAATAAAATCCTGTGTCTGAGCCTTGTGTACATTAAATCATGTTTTTTTTAGTCACTAGTCTAAAGCTAAAGGTCGGCTCTTATTCAGGGCCATCTTAACAACATTATGGGCCCCCGGACAAAGCAGTGCACTGGGGCCCCTATCTACACAACCACTCACAGGAATAAAAATGTCAATTATCGGTAAAATTAAGTTTATATTTATTATTACCTACAAATTCAGTGTTTTAAACATTGAAAAACATGCTGTACTACAGAGATTAATCCACATAAAAAAAAATTTTTTATTAGAAACAAACTAATTATAAACTAAGAATAATTTATTATTAAAGTGTTCAACACACTGTGCCCTCCATTATTCTTCTATTTGTCCCCACTTATCTTTCTATCGCCTATTTCTCTTCTTTTTTTTTTTCTGTGTTCTTTCATCCTCGCTTGCTTGTCCATCGTGCTCTGGCTCCTCCGTGTTGCGCTCCTCACTGAAAATTTCATTACGCCTGACATTTAGTGCGAGCGAGTGAGCGCGGAGGAGGGGAACAGCAAGGGAGCCGGATCGCTACTGCGTGACCACAGAAAGGTAAGTTTTTCTTTATTACTTCAGAGCCCTGCCTATGGGGCCCCTGGGCCCTTGCCCAGCATGCCCAATGGGAAAGACAGCCCTGCTCTTATTTGCAGCATCTTCGAACGCTCATCCCATTTCTTCCGCTTTCATGCAATTTTAATTTGTTTTCCACAGCCTAGTGCTGAAAAGGAAAACAAACTGCACTTTTTGGATTGGGTTAGGACAGTGTTGGCTAACCTGTGACACTCCTGGTGTTGTGAAACTACAAGTCCCAATATATAACAGCTTATTGCTGGAAGGGTATGCTGGGACTTGCAGTTTCACAACACCTGGAGTGTCACAGGTCAGTCAACACTGGGTTAGGGTAACTTGCATATATTTATCTTGGATTTAGACGCACAGTATACATTTTTATGATTCTTGTGCCCCTTCTCTACCCAAACTAGAGGGGAACTTACTTATTGTAATTTCTGCCATGGAGTATTTCAAGGAAAGGAATTAACTACCTATAATTTGTTATTCATTTTTGGGTTTCCATTTTCTTTATTTATTTTCGTTTTATGCAAGAAACTCACCTAGAAACAGAAAAACTGAGAAACTCATCTCGGTGTTACGCTGGTAGAGTCGCTCTTGACTGTGATGTCACCAACAAGTTACACAGTTCCAGTCTGAGCCGAGGACTTGAGGCATTGTGCTGTGCGAACCTGACAGTCTTTTATTGCAACAGTCTTTTTAGGGGACGACAGGAGTATTTCAGGACAGTTCCTATAAAAAAAATAAGATATTTACTCACAGTAAGATCCATTTCTCTGACTCCATTAGGGGGGGACGCTGCAAGATATTGGGGTATAGTAGTGGGTCCAGGAGTCTTGTCACTTCATCAACTTTATCACTTACTGAGCACCTCTGCCGGCATTCCCCTTAGAGACGAGCAGAACGGGCCAATTCAGGGGCACAGTGACCACTGGTCACGGACACAGGGATGATTACACGAGCCCACATGCAGCAGTTCCCGCGGCCTCAGCTCTAATATCGGACGGGAGTGAAGCTGCAGCAGCCTTTCCCTCCCGTCTGTGACTCATGCCGGGAAGCCCCCTCCGTTCCGCGCTCGTCCCCTAGACAACGAGCAAACAAGGGGGGGCTATAGCAGCGCTCGCACTTTCTAGGAGGCGAGGCACCTGTAGTACACGGCGCACGCACCTGGGCACAATAGATATAGCGTGGGCCGAGCAGATAACCGGTGGCTATCTTTCTAGAGGCACAAGAAGTTGGGAACAGCCAGAAGAGGGGAGGAGTTCAGGGGCGGACTTCCTCCCATTCTTTTCCTGCCGCGAACGGAGGACATTTCTCGCGTGGAAACACCAGGAGAACATCGTACAGCACGTTATCTCATCTTCCTTGTTTTTACCTGCCCTTCATCCTGTTACCCGTAGCTGGGAGCCACCAGGCCCCGGACTGTATTTTGCTGCAACTTTGCAGCACAGAACCACTAAATCTGTTCAGTCTAATGTAATAGAATTTAGTGGCGCTATATAAATAGATGATGATGATGATGATTAGAAATTAATAGGAGGCTACTGTATTTCCATTTGGGTGTGACAGGCAAAAATGAGAGGGTTTGTACAAAGATGACAAACCACAATTACAAGTAAGACAACATCCTGATAATTACCTTAATGCAAAGATTATACTAATTAATAATTAAGTTGTAGTATTTTGCAGAAATTTTTATAGATTGTATATTTCATTAATAAAAGGGAAAATTGACATTCGATGCACTGGAGAGAATTCAATTGGCCGCATTACTGCTTAAAGTAATGGCCCATTACCGATATTACGGTAATGTTGCTCGTAATTACCGTTAATATGGTAATTTCAACGCTGACTTTTTGGCAGCCGTGAGCAAAAAGCACGGTTAAAATGACCATATTAAGAGTAAAAGGTTTAGTGCGGCGTCACTCTGAGGGGAATGGAGTTCTCCCCATTGAACAGTCAATAATATTTGTTTCTTTCTGGCAAACTTGTATTTTTTATTATAGTTAACATTATTTATTTTTTTAAAAAAAACAATTTAAAAGTGGTGGGAAATTATGTCCTTTCCAGAATCCAGATTCTGACCATTTTATTACTGCACTTGACACCTAAAATGAAAACTAGAGTTGTATATCCACTGCTTTGTTATTGTCACAAATGTCAACACCCTGCACTTCCTCCTCAGCTAGTATCTATTCTATGCACATACCTGTCCCCATGGACTAGTGACCAGTGTATCACATCCCCTGGCCTCACTTTGTGTATTGTAAGTGCAGAGCAGGAAGTCAGATGTCTGCAGTGTGGAGAGAGCACTCAGCTCACTGGTAGAACCTTCTGTCAAACCAGCTAACATTAGCCCAGATACTCTCTACGGCCCTAAAGGGTCCCCCCTAGTTACTCATTTACTCAAAATTTAGGAAACTTTAAGGATAAGAGGATACGAGTGATATGCAAATCTAAGTGCAATTACAGTAGCAATTCTCTAAACTCTTTTATGCATTATATGCAAGGTCAAAAAAGTAAGACCTAAACCTGTCATATTTATTTTGTGCTATTTCCCCCTCTACCCCCACAAACAAAGTTAAAAAAGAAAATTTACGCATGCATTTTCATATACATGTCTAAATATTGACTGCATGTATGTGTGACTGTATACAGTGCTTAAAGTGGGCCAGTCTTATATACAGCTGTGTACAATGTAGGAGAGCTATGGCCATTTTCTTGTAGCACAGCTGTAAGTAATGATCTGCGTGCTGGAGGGTGGCAGACATTTTGTGGTGGTACCTATATATCTTTCCTGCTAGATAAATACATCACCAAATCTAATTGTTATACAGTCTATATGCAGTACAATCTGAGTGGTCGGTTATCTAGTGAAAACACCGTAATTTAATGTAGAGCAGCAACTTTTTATTAAAGTGGCAGCCATTTTGTTGTAGTCTAGTTAGTGAATAGTCATGGGATACTGGTGGTGGTGATGATGATGATGATACTGGTATAAATGTAAGTACACAAGACATGAGATATGTGGGAACACGGGACATTAGGAAAAGGTAAATTTACATAAGAGACATGAGGTAATTGGACATAGGGTAGACAAACTTGGAAACTTGATCATTTAATATTTTTTTTATACTAGATATTGTTAAAAAGCATCTACAATTAATTTCACACTATCAAAATCCCCAAAAAGTTTTGGGGGCCAGGGCGGGGTCCCGACCATTCACTTCAAATTTCCATACTGGCACTTCTAAATTTCCATTTCGACCACTGTGTGTTTACAGATGGAGATTCGTACATATGAGTGTGAATGTATGTTTTCAGATGTATATATGTTTTGTTTCTTTAAATAACTTATATAATATTGTTGCTATATGTTTGAGACAATTTGTTTGCTATTTTCTTATTCAAATAATGGCAGTGAAAGAATCCACCTCTTGTCTTCAGTCCCATTACACTTCTCTCCCCATCTTCATCACCCTCGTTCTTCCATCACCATCTCCCCCCCCCCCCTCATAATGATCATTTGCCCTCTGGCGTCGCCATTCCCCCCCCTCCTAGCTCTTCCCTCCCCTGTCATCTTTACCTCTCTCCCATCACTCCATTCCATCTTTTAACCCCCACCCCCCCCCCCCCCCGTTTTATCATTCTCCCCCCTTTAACAATATCCTAAACTTATTCTCCCCTTTTCACCGGCTGAAGGATTTGGATGCCCCTCTGCCCCCCTGTCACCCAGTCCGGCCAGCCCCTGAAGAGGATGAAATTGCCTCTGCACATTTGCGGAACTGGTTTTCTCTTTAGGTAACGCACTGCTGTTATTTAATCTGTTTTATACCTGCTGCAGAACTGATAATGGCAGTAACGTCAGACAGCTACTTATATAATCAGTTCTGCACATAATGCTTGTTAAGTGCTGGCCTTACATAATGCTCAATCGTTACTTAAGATTTCAGCACAAAACATTACTAAGGGTAGCTAATATGCACAGTATTTTTAAATTAATTATTAATTAACAAAGAGCATCTGGACCATTGATTGCTAATGGCTGGGATCAAAAGCATCTTTGCTTTGTACTAAAATTGTAATTATTCATCCGTTCTTCATGAATATCTGTCCACTAGGTGGCGCCCTCTGATACTCCACAGCCGGCAATTTGGTCTTGCACTCCATTGCAGCTGCACTCGCAGTTTAGGTGGTAGTGCAGTTTAAACATTGATAAGAGAAAACAATCCAACCCTTAAAACTGCTTACAGATAATGGAGCTGATGCAGAGTGCGACGGAGCCGTTCCGTGTAGTGTATCTCGCGTGCCACGCTTTGTGCGTGGCCACAATGTGGGCCCACAGATACGCACCGATGCAAATTTGCGCAATTCTGGCACTTACAGACCTTGCCCCTGGAAAGACGGGACCAGGACAGTAAAGGATTATTTTAACATTGGCCGAGTACAGTAAAAGTTTTGCTTACACAAATATGGCTCATGCAGACCTCCAGAAACACACACGTACACCTGTGAGGAGGCGTATCTTCTGCACCCGCTATTGCAGGTGCAAATATGGCTTAAACATACATTTGCAAATGTGTGCAACAAAGACTTTTGCATTTTTATCTACAGTAGAAATGGCAGATCTGTTGCTGGCTATAGCAGTGTGCTGGGGGAAAAAATGTGTGTATGTTCCTTGCAGGATAACCCCACCCTTTCAAGCACCTGTTATGGCCTATAAATTGATTTGAGCAGCTTCCACTTTTGTAGGTGCAAATACTCCCTGCTGCTGGTGTAGTAAACCAGGCGCGTATCCCGCCGATGCGGAGATGGAAACATCTTGAGATATCATCGAAGGTTCTTTATATGCGTTTGTTTTTTTTACAGGACTACACCTGTTTCGCCAACAACTCGCTCAGTCCCAATGTGTTCATGACCATTTTGTATTGCGGAAAATACTAATGTCATTTGTGATACTTAAAAAAAAAATGGTGTTTTGTTTTTTTATTTTAGCAAATATTGAATTCTATGATATTGCAATGATTGGAGTCTTTTGTGTTAGTCCATCTCAGACACTACACACACCTCCAAATAACAAAGTGACAACTCGCTGCTAATACTTTTCCTGTTCCATTCAGACAATGGACAGGAACTGACCGCCCTCTGTGAGAGGCTGCTCCCCACAGCAGGTCCATTGTTCACACTCTGAAAGTAACAAAATATCAGCTGACATCAATGGAGTCTCTGGTACAGTGTATATTGTGAGATATAAGTGTAAGTGAGGACACTAATGGCCTGCGTGGTGCCCTTGGTGCACTAGTGATGTCACTGCCTAGGTGAAATATCACCCCCCCCCCCCCCCTTCCATCCCTGTTGTTACTGTGGGTTACATTACAATATAGAAATACTTAAATCATTATTAGAGCCACTGACAACAAAATACTTTTTTGGCCGAAAGGAAATGTGATTTTTTTATTTTTTGTTATTTTTTTAAAGCCTTAGAATTTGTTACACATAATATTCATAACTCCAACCCCTTCCCCCTCAATGCCAGTACGCCGGGCTGCCTAATGCTCTTGCCGCAATCTGTACTCTTGCAGTCTATGACAACCTTGTGTTTATAAAAGTATTTTATTATAGAAATCAATAAATAGGCGAATAAATTAAACAGATAGAAAAATTAACAGTTGAACATAATATAATAGCAAACATTATAACAGTTAAGTAGCATAGGCATTAAGACACTGGGAACCGACAGGAAAGGAAAAGAGATCCGGCTCCTCAGTTTCAGTAATTCAATGATAACTTTAGTACATAATAACCATTAATGCTCTACCCCTATTGTCAGATGTGTTTGTTCACACAATAAATGGGCATTTGGCTCGATATTGCAATACTGTGTACGCTCCAACAATGAACGACTATCGTTCCAAAGCCCATCATATCGTTTCATTTTATTTTATAAACAGACTAAAAATCTCGTTCAACGATGGACCAATGTCGTTCCAATCCTGCAGTGTGTATGCACTCAGGACCGGCAGTGTCCATAGATCTCTATGCAGTGTGCAGAGTCACCATCTTTTCAGCCAATGGTTATGACAGATGAAGAGCACAGATCTGAAGGTAAATCGTGTGAAACGTGTACAGTGTGTACACAGGAATCGGCCGCTGATCGGGACTTTTAGTCGTTGGTAAAATTGTTAATGGTATCGCATCGGGAGAAACTTTGTGTAGTGTGTGCCCAGCCTTACTGTGTAGGATAGATTATTATGAAATCAATAAAAATATTTTACTCGCTGATGGGGGGATTCAGTCGCTGAATTATGTGACCCAGGAAGACAACTAACTGTGCCGGTGTGTTTAGGGGTATATGAGCAAGTTGAGCTAATACTTATGTAATAAACGTCTATTTTATTATTTATAGTTAGCTAAGACAACTTTTTAGATGTTTTCTTTTAAAGTTTTTGTTTGTTTGTTTTTTTGCTTTGTTTGATATTAGAGTATTTTGTGTTGACCAGTAGTAAGATACCTGTATAATCCGTCTCTCCTGTGTCTGTCCTGTGTTTCCTCCTACTTTAGAATTCAGGATTCTCCTCCCAGACGGCCAGATGGTAACAGTGGAAAGTTGTCCATTCAACTGTTTATTACAAACACACTTTTAGCACTTTCTCTTAATAGGTCCATCCAGCTAATGTTAAGATGCTGTAAAATGGAGATGAACAGAGTGTTTACATAACAATGTGTTTTCCTCCTCTGAAGATGAAAGCCTCTGTGTACTAATACTGACTGTACCTGGCCAGGGCTACAATTCCTTACCTGCTCTGTGGCTTTACATAAGACAGGTGTGAATACACTTACCGGCCAGTAGACTCTACATCACCTACAGTGTAACCTCTAGATGTCTGTAATTAATAACTGATAAAATGTACTCTGAGGGGGGTATTCAATTGTCCACAATTTTTTTTTTAAATTTTAATATAAACTTTAAATTTCAGTGCACAAATAAGCTGTCAAGTATTTGTGCGCTACATGAAAAAACAGCCAGTTTTTAACTTATGTGCAAAATAATAAACTAATTTACACCCCTTGCATTGTAACATGGTTTTGTCCAGAAAACTTAAGTAAGAAAACATTCTCAATTCTTTCCTAAGTTCCTTAATGAATCAGGCCGTACATTATTAATGGGTGACATTAATTGAATAGTTGTTTTTGTTTTTCTGTACGTTCTTTTGTGACTTTATATTCCACACATGTATTGGATGTATCCTGCAGTGTATTGTCTATTAGACCTAGAACCGTATTAATCACCAGGGGGTAAATGTATCAATATGCGGGTTCTTCAACACCCGCGTGTTCAGCCTCTTCCGCGATTAAATTTCAAGCGGCGCTGCATTGTAAAGGGTTAACTTCCCTTTACAATGCAGCGCCGCTGGAAATTTAATCGCGGAAGAGGCTGAACACGCGGGTGTTGAAGAACCCGCATACTGATACATTTACCCCCAGACGTATCTTTAGATCCGCTCCTTGTTAAATACAGACATGCGTATGTACGTGCGTTTTTCTGTTTTTTATTTTTTCAAAAACAAACAAAACGTCCATTTTGCATTTGGTAATGAATCGGGCCCTGAATGTATAATACATACTAAATAACCAAAAATATTGGCTAAGACAAGGAGACCTATAAATGCCTGTATTATATAATCGACCTCTGCAGTGTAATACACAGTGGAATTTATTAAATTAGTAGGATTTATGCGGACACTAATGTTGTACTGTAATATAATTCTGAGGATTGTGACTGCCACAATGTGATCCAGTGACCCTCCCATAGGCAAACCGAGGGGGGTTCCTAGTGCCTGGAAACCCCCCCCCCCCAGCCTGTGGCACTGTATAATTGAGATGGCTGGACCCTGCCCCCGCTTCACACGGCTCTGCTTGAAAAGGGAGAGCTGCATGCACCTAACAGTAGTGCACACAGCATTGCCCATGTATATTATGAGGATAGGAAGAATTGGAGAGCAGCCAAGCACTGTCTAATATTATAGTCACGCCCCATGCATGCTGGTCACGCCCACTGGCAGCATGGTGTGGAAGCCCCCTCTACAAATCCTGCATTTGCCCCTGCCTCCCCATTTTGGTCTGCCAATGTAAGATCATTGTGACATTATGCGCAATAATTCAGAAACTCTTCTCAAAATATTAGTATATTATTAACCCATATTAAGAGGTCACATTGACCAAATTGTTAACTAAGAACCTCGATTTCTTCAAAGAATGACCTAGCTTAGCAACATGGCAGCGTTTCTAGATTCCCTTGTTTTATTCTATGTTCCTGGTTATTCCAGGGTATGATATATGTTACATTATACAGTACCTCCAGAAGGTGTGTGTTACAGAGGACTCTAGCTGAGTTGCTGTTCTGTGTTTACGTCATTGTCATTAGGGCAGGTAATGACCACTAGCCTGTGTCCATCACTACAGTACTAGTCAATGGCTGCACAGTTACTCAGCCGGGTATCGTGTAGGAGACAGCAGAGGTTTCCAGAGCTTCTGTATCGCACCGGCCAATCTAGAACACTGGACAAGGATGTCATACCAGCAGCAATGTCAATAGATGGATTTCTATGGCAATGGAATTAATTCACTCTCACCGTTTGGTGATTATAGTCTACTGTGCTTTGAGCTCACCGAGTTACTGTGCTTATTGTTTACTGTACTGTGCTGTCTCACCTTGTATTGTAACTTTGTTTGTCCCTGTACGGCGCTACGGACACCTAGTGGCGCCCTATAAATAAAAAATAATAATAATAATAATACTGGAGGACAGTGTTCTTATTCCCATCACCTCGTTATATATAATTACTGATATAATGTGAAGAACATCTCAAACTAAGTAAAAGTTTCAAAACTGAATTTATTTTCACTTCCTTGCACCATTGTCTGTGGCTTGTAAATATATCACGTTTCAGGACCAATCTACGACATGTATTGTTGTAGTGTAGCATAGACTTATCTCCATGGCGGGTCCAGTTTCATGCAGCCTAAAGAGACCACTTATACCTTATAGAAGCTATTTTGTTGGTTTCTCACCACCCCGTTTTCACTGTTCACTGGCTGCGTTACCTGGTGAATTTTGTTTGTGAGCAAGTGTGCAGCGAGTGTGTCAAGGAAGCTGATAAGATGGTGAATGTCAGGTTCTTCACACTCAGAGCCTCCTCTTACAGTAGAGAATCCCTAACATGGGCACATTCGGAGCAGAGGACTGATTCTCTATGCAGGGCAGGAGTCCGAGCTGCTACACATTTCCCTTTCGATCCACTTTTATCCCAAGACATGACCTTCCCTTCACACGTATGTGCGAGTCACACTGAATACACTCAATATCTCACATACTCTTTTTGAAATGGATGGTCTTGCTTGCGTCTTGCCAAGAAACGCGGAAACCAACTCTTCACTCAAAGGGGGGTATAAAATTGTCAGTGACTTTTTTTTTTCACCGCGTTAAGTCATTTTAACGCTGTTTTTTATTATTTTCGAGTGGGTTAACTTTACACGCAATTCAATTCCAATTTTAGCGCTCAGTTTTTTTTCATGAGACGGTCCTCTCGCGCTCCAGTAGAAGGTCTATTGATAGTATAGGGTGTGCGAGAGGCAGCCGCGTTAAAAGCTATTCAATTGTTTTATATCGAGGTGCGCTAAACAGGAAATATGCTGTGTTATCTCGCACCTCCTTGGGGAGTGTTAAAAATAAAAACCTCTGAAAACTATTTCAAATCATGTAATAATGTGGAAAAAAAAGTTAAACTTATGTTTACAACTAATGCCTAACTTGTTGATTTTCTTGTGAAAAAATAATGAAATAAAATAAACATAAAAAAACAAATAAATAAGTCACTAATTGATTATATTTATGTTTTTGGTACAAATATGAATGTAGTAATGTGTTTTGAAATTGGTATAGATGATTCTATGGTAAAAAATAGTTCAATTAAAAAATATGCTAAAGAAAGTACTGTAATGTAGATATTATCAATGTGTAATGTAATCTAATGTATGGAAATGTATGCAAAACCTTTTTTTCGTGTTATAGATGACCGCGCTACAACTCCCCTTCACTCCCTTAAAAACTCGCATTCACAATGTTTAACTCGCGGGGGCAGCGTTCCCTCTTTTTCAATTGAATTGCACGAGGTTTCCCGCTGCGCTAACTCAAAACGTTCGCTATTGCCGTTAAAAACTCGTGGGAGATTTTTTTTTTCGTAACGCTGCGGGGAAAAAATTAAATCGCTGACAATTGAATACCCCCCAAACAGCATTAAAAAGATATCATATTAAATAAGCACATTACGCTACTAGTACAAAAATGAAAAAGGACTATTGTTTCCTGCAGTAGTCCAAATGGTAATGCCAATGTTATTATAGAAAAGAAAAGGAAAAAATATATTATTTATTATTCAATTTACCAGATCAGTTCGATTACATTGATTTCACAACACATATGTTGCAATTTCAACATAAGTGCAATAGTAATATATGAAGCCACAATTATAGCAAACAATTGTGTGCACAGACATAAGAGTAGCTGCTGGTCAGATACAAATTAACAACTGTGATTTCAAACCGATGTCAGAGAAAAGGTTCAGAGACAGCGTCTGAATTGTCAGAAGAGGAGGCAAAAGTTATATATTAACCATTAAAAAAAAATCAATTTATAAATAAATTGCTATTAAAAATCAACGGCCATAGATAGAATCAATATAGACATTAGGATAGACAAGAACAGGGGGTGGATGTTCTTATCGTGCTTTTATTTGAGTGCCCCCATTGTTCTATATATTACTATTGCACTAATGTTGTTACTTATGATATGCATTGCAGAATCAATTTTTATTGATTTGGTATATTGAGTAATACATAATATTTTGGACTTTTCTTTCATATATTTGAGCACATTTTTATTTTGTTTGCTCTGAAATCCGTTTGATGCTGCTTAATTTTCTCTACGTTTTTACTGCGGGAATTCTAGATGTCTCCATTTATCATTTTTAGATCCAATGCTGGAATTTCATTAATTGTCGTTATAGATGAGCGCTGGTTTCCTGCTTCTAGAATATTGGAAGCAAAACACAAATGTGATTTGTGCCGCACTACACACATATTTAGTGTGGTCTTGTGTATGATGGGGCACGCCTAGAGGCAGATTAATTCCTAATAATTGGGAGATCCCTGTCTGAATACACATCATCTTTTAAACCAAGAAAGGGAAGCTTGTGTCTGAAGTGTATGGTTGGAATCAGACACAGGATGAGTCCACCTAGCTGCCCCCCAGCCATTATAACAGCACTGAGATCAGGGTCATTAGCAAATCACTGTTCCTCCCTCAGAGGTGAGATTTCTGTACACCACACACCCACACTCTTCATCAGAGGATGTATTAACATCCAAACCTGTCAGGATTACAATACACATAAACCAGACTGGTGATGCAGCCTTTTATTATTTATTACAGGAAATAACTATATGAGCCACTAAACTTGTACTGATCAGAACGTAATAGTTACACTTTGCTCTCCCTTCATTTTTAGTATTAATAATTTGTAACTTTTTAGGGACCTCCAGGAACTTTGCATATTGCATTAGGCTTAGGCTACGTTCCTGCTGGCGTTCATAACATGTGTTCCTAATGCAAGTTAACCTTATGTAAACAGATGCGAAAATAAAAGTCATTGGATTAAGGGGCCTATTTATCAAAGATCTCTCCCCTCTGATTTAGAGGTAAATCCCCGAAAACAGCAGATATCTGCTGCTTTGCTTCTCTCATCGGTTTACTGAGCACTCCCCATAACAGTGTATGGGAAGTGCTCAGTAACGCTATGTATCAATGACTGATACTTAGTTTTCAATCATGGTAATGTACGCCATCTGAAGCTGGCGCCATCTGAAGCTGGCGTACATTACCATAATTGAAAAGTTTCACTGAAAACAGCGCTGCTCTGACGAGCAGGGCTGCACAGCGCATGTGTGGAGGGATCATGTGATCCATCCCTCCACACTTGCCTCAAGTTCCATCAGACAGGGATCTCTGTGCGCATGCCCGAGTTTACTGGTCGGCGCATGCGCACAGGGATTGAAAGAGGGGCGAGCAGCACCGCAGAGGGAGGAGAAGAGAAGACTTCAGTGACAGGTAAGTGTTAATCTTCTCAGGAGCAGCCATTTTTCGGAACGGCTGTTCCTGTGCTGATTTTTTAATACATATGAGGATTGAAAAGTTTCATTCATATTATGCGGTCATTGGTAAATAGACCCCTAAATGAGAATTATTATTGTTTGTGTTTATTAGTAGGACACTGAAAAGTCCCACAGGGCTGCGCAGAATGTACACGTTTGAGTTGCATTATTTTGAAGATAGTCTAAAATGTTAGAACGCAGCGTATCCTATGTATCATTCTATGTTATACTAGTAAAAGTGCAATTCGTGAAAGCTCATGGATGAAACCTATCTTCCTCTAAAGAGCATATTACTTTTCAGATGTTTTTTACACGTTTTCCCAGAATGAGCCCTAAATTAATATTTATCATATATATATATATATATATATATATATATATAATGACATGACCTTGACAGATAAACATTGCAAGATAAAGTCAATGAGAACGAACAACGTCACTTAATTTCATGTTTCATAAGAGTAGCGACTACCCTGAAGAGCTTGCAATCTACATTGTAACTTCATTATGTGTGGCATCCTGATTTTTGTTGCTTTTCGGCACCAAATGAGGAACACAGCATCTCCCCCCACCTGTATATCTGTGTGTTTGTTTTTTTGTTTTTTGTATTTTGGCCTTGAAGTCAATGCAAGCAGCACATCACATAGACTAAAAGTGTAAGGTGATTTCCTGGTGTACCAGACAGGAAACATACCTTTTGGGATTCCCTGGTCTTGATGTTTATTGTGAGTCTCATGTCATTTGATTGGCTCAGCAGGATATAATGGCTGCTGACCTATGTCATGCAATTGTGTCTATCTAACACCTTGTTGCTTTGATCACTGTACCCACCCCCTAAACCTGCTATAAGAAGTCATGGCTATGGACTTTACCCAAAATTCAGGCAGCAGACCAGCACACAGGACTCACCTGCATATTTTTTGGGTAGCTCAACTTTCCCTTGGAGGATGGCTGAATACAGCCAAGAGCCTGGAGATTATTACCCTTGTTTTTCCACCAGTCCCAACCAGATGGATTTTTCTGACCCCCAATCACTTCATATGGGAGTTAGCATGGACCCCGTACAACAGGAGGTTTTCCAACAACCCTATGTTAAAGGTAAGTGTTTTTGGAACAACTTTGACCTGCCAACACTCCCCGTGTACATGTATTAGAGAATAATCAGTTCATACATATTTATTGTCCCGTTCTTTGATTAACTTGTGTTGTATATAACTATGTTCTAGGGCAAAATAGATATGGTTTCTGTTTATTTTATATACATTCTATAAATTAATATTACCTGCCCTAAAAAATCAGCCTTATACTGGACTGTGTCTCAACTGACCGATATACAACCTACAAATGTAATCAAATATAATTAAAATTGTGAATTGTCTATGTGGCAGTGTGAAATAGCTCATTAAAATACACTAAAATATCTAGATATAAGAAGGAATATTGTATATTATCAGACACTTTGATGGTGATTTATGTCTTATTATGTTATAATAATTGTGTCTCTGTAGAACAAGTTCTCGCTCCGGTGGATACTGATAGCAGATCTGTACAAATGGCACAGGACAAAAATATGGATTGCCAGCTGCAAGCCACAGCGGTGTGTCAACGCCGGAAGAGGACGGTCTACAATCAGACCCAGTTGGATACACTAGAGAGATACTTTAAGATCAACATGTACCCAGATATCCACCATCGGGAAGAGCTGGCCAAACAAATGTCCCTGCCAGAGTCAAGGATTCAGGTATGTGCTCTTGTGACATTCCCAGTATTATATCTTGTTCACCTGACCTCCAGGGCTGTCTTTTACCCACCTCCTGCTCTTCACCAATCCAGTTGCTTATCTCCAGATTCTATCATTACCAGCCCTATATCCTAACCACATCCTCCCCAGCTCTGTCTTCTGTCCACGTCATCACAAGACCTGTCTCCTAATCACATCCTCCCCAGCCCTATCTTCTGTCCACGTCATCACTATACCTGTCTCCTAACCACATCACCCCCAGCCCTGTCTTCTGTCCATGTCATCACTAGACCTGTCTCCTAATCACATCACCCCCAGCCCTGTCTGTCCACATCATCACTAGACCAAACTACAGACCACAGCACCACTAGACCTAACTTCAAGCCAAAAAGCTACTAGACCCATCATCAGGCCACATAGCCACTAGACCCATCTTCAGGCCACATAGCCACTAGACCCATCTTCGGGCCACATAGCCACTAGACCCATCTTCAGGCCACATAGCCTTTACACCCATCTTCAGGCCACATAGGCACTAGACCCATCTTCAGGCCACATAGCCACTAGACCCATCTTCGGGCCACATAGCCACTAGGCCCATCTTCAGGCCACATAGCCACTAGACCCATCTTCAGGCCACATAGCCACTAGCCTCATCTTCAGGCCACATAGGCACTAGACCCATCTTCAGGCCACATAGCAACTAGACCCATCTTCAGGCCACATAGCCACTAGACCCATCTTCGGGCCACATAGCCACTAGATTCGTCTTCAGGCCACATAGCCACTAGACCCATCTTCAGGCCACATAGCCATTACACCCATCTTCAGGCCACATAGCCACTAGGCCCATCTTCAGGCCACATAGCCACTAGGCCCATCTTCAGGCCACATAGCCACTAGCCCCATCCTCAGGCCAAATAGCCACTAGACCTATCTTCGGGCTACAACGCCACTAGACCAAAAAAGCCATTAGAACTTTTTTTTTCTTAACCAATTAATCACCATTATTATCTATAACCTCTGACCTTGTCTTCATATATACTATTTCATAAGCCTTGGTTACTTTATGTCCTGCTCAGGTTTTATTATCATATATATTCTATAATCTAGAGTAAGACCCTATAACCTTAGCCAGTAGTATTTCATGTTTGATATCCAGCATTATGTACAGAGTTCACATAATAATTCTTGTAGTCTGATATTGTGCTTTGGTGAAACATCAGGAATCCACAGCCACATAATCCAGACCAATGTATTGTGCATTATTAGAACATGATGTACTTAATATATATTTCTTTGTCCTACAGGTCTGGTTCCAGAACAGAAGAGCTAAAGCCAGGAGAAAGGGAATCAGAACTACCGACCCCCTTGCTCTGGAGGAGCGTTATTCCAGCATGCTAGGAGATAATAAATACTGGAATTCTTCATCACCCTCTCCTCACCTGTCTATGGCCCAACAGCAACAAATGGTCGTACCCCAGCAGCAGGTACAACCACTGAGGAACATACAGCAGAATATGGTCCAGGCTCCAGAATTCATGGGATACCCTCAATACTCCTGTTCAGTAGCCAGAGACAGGCTCATGATGGACCAATCATCATCCAGTGGTTATCACCAGACCGTGCCACCTAACATCCACATGGGGACCCAACAACGCTTCTACAACAACATGACCTCCATTATGGGCTACAATAACCAAGTTATGGACCCTGGCAGAGGACACGCCATGCAGAACCACTGTGCAGTGGACTATACCATGTTCCCACCCAACAATACCATCTCTTCTGGGATGAGTGTGAACAACCCACCAATCCCTGTCTGTACAGCTTCAAGTTCCCGCCTCGGAACGAGTCCGCAAATGCTAGTGCAGGTGCCAGGAAATCCAAACGACTTCAGCAAGCAGAGATCTCCCATCTCCGATTCTGGTGTTAGCGACAGATCCACTGAGTACGGGTCAGACTGGGACGAAGATCTCACGTGTGTCCTTAATATTCTGTGAGGTGAACGAATCAATGACCCCCTATCTATCTGGATTCTAATTAACTCTGTAATGTATCAATCTGATAAGCACATTGCACTTTATTTGCGATTTAAGTTCCTCGCTTAGATGGAACCTTGTTCAATGGCTTTCATTACAATTTGCAAACACACATTTTGTCTTTTTAACTTAATATTCCCTTTTTATATTTAATGCAAAAATAAAGATAATAAACATGAACAAAACTGTATCTTTAGGTCTGTTTTACCAGGTGTGGTCATCCTGAAACAAAAAATGTGCAGGGCTGTAATTTTACTTTTTCAAGGGGGTTTTGCGCCTTCAGATGCCTTCATTGACTTGTTGGCGTCTCCATGCAGCTAATGTGTTATAGCTTACATTTATTACTTTCCTCCATCTTTCTCTCTGTGCTTTCAGCCATTTATTTATACCATAAGGCAGAGTTATTATATTATTGTATATTTATAGCTATGGTACAAAAACGTTCTCTGGATTCCACTGTATCCTATCCAGGGATTTCTGAAGGGCAGTGTTGTGTATCCCAGGGCAACAAAACCAAAACAGCTCTGTCTGATGATATAAATACTTGACTGGAAAACACAAGAGGTAGAAATGGAATGTAAAATATTTAGTAAATGTTGCAGGAGGGTATGTACAAGGCATGACATTCATTTCATACATTCATTCATTCATTCATTCAGGGTTACTCAAACTTAACATGGCCAAAACTGTACTCTTTGTCTTCCCTCTATCCAGAGTCCCACTATATCCTCTGTTCCCCAACTCTGCTGCCATCTGCCTCCCCTCTCTGCCAAACCTTACACTGGCCCCTTCTTCAAACTCCTCACCCTCACGTACAAGGCCCTCTCCAACTCCACTGCTCCCTACATCTCCAATCTCCTCTCTATACATACTCCCTCCTGCCCTCTCCGGTCGGACAATGACCGTCACCTTTCCTTCCTTCTGCTAACATCTCACTCCCTTATCCACGATTTCTCCTGTGCTGCCCCCCACCACTGGAACAATCTCCCTCATTCTATCAGACTATCCCCTAGCCTAGAGCTGTTCAATCTGTAGCTCTCCAGGTGTTGTGAAACTACAAGTCCCAGCATGCCCTGCCAGCTACAGACTGGCTTTCTACTGGCAAAGCATGCTGGGCAGTGGCACACGCAGGGGGGGTTTCTGGGTCTCCAGAAACCCCTCCCCTCCGCTAACTAAGTGCCCCACATAGCGGCACTGTACTATACAGCAGCCGCGGCGCTGTCAAAGAAGCGTCCGCGGCGGTGCTGTATTGTATACAGCACCGCCGCGGATGCTTTTTCGACAGCGCCGCGGCTGCTGTATAGTATAGTAGTATAGGGCTGCCGAAACGGAGCAGCTCTCTCGCATTTTTTTTATTTTTTTCGGCGGTTGGGGGGAAACCCCCCCCCCCTACAATCTTGCGTGCGCCCCTGCTAGGGGTTGTAGTTTTACAAAACCTGGAGAGCCACAGGTTGGCCAAGCCTGATCTAGCCTGTATAGCTTCAAATGGTCATTGAAAACCCACCTGTTTATAAAATCCTACCAGTGCTCCACTTAACTTTGTCACCATGTAGTATACCTCACCCTCTTTCATCCTCCATCTCTCCCTCTCTTGCTTCTTGCCCTCAGGTCCCCTTACATTGGCTCACCCCCATGTGTCAACCGTTTGTCTGCTCTTTTCACTTTAGATTGTAAGCTCTAGTGATCAGGGCCCTCTTCCGTCCTGTACTCATTACCTATAACTTCTACTCACCAGCTACACTGCGCATCTCCTCCTCGGGCTCTCTGCCCATTGTCTCCTCTCCTCCATCTTCGCACCTCTTTCGGGGGCTCTAAACCTGTTAGTTGCTCCCACACTAATGGGCACAGGTTTCACCCTGCGCTGAATATACCCCTTGTACCCCAGTGTACCCCAGTAGCTGTGCTAAAAGTTGTAGTGTTATTTGTTTACTGTATTGTACTGTTATACCCTGTACTGTCTTGTTTACCCTCTGTACGGCGCTGCGGACCTCATAAGGGATAATAATTTCATCCTTCTGCGGAATACTCATTTATTAGAGATGGCATCTGTCTATCTCTACTCCCATACACCCAACAAGCATCAGAAAAACAAATAATCTTAAGGAAAATGGCTACAAAATTCAAAGGAAACATTGAAGTGGTTAAGATAGAGAAAGTAACGCAGCCTGCGCACTATTACCGTTACTGCGGAAGTGGTGCCCATCATTACCATTAGTATGGTAACCTGCAACGCCAGTTTCTGCTCTCGGCCCAGGGAGCAGAAATCAGGGTTAAAGATTATAACTGTAATATAATGAACACTGCGTTGAATGCTGCCAAATTGAATTCCCCCCAAAGGGACATAATATTTAGTGGGTGTCTGAGGGCTGGTGCAAAGATACTGAGCTGATAGTGACCTTTGCAGTGTTTAAAAAATGTTTTAAAAACACCCCCATCCCCCTGAAGTGTTCTGGTGGACAGAGCTGCGTCTACTCCCCCCCCTCCCACCCCAAAAAAAACAACTGCTTACAGCACTCAGTTATAACAGACTGGGCTAGTGGCATTATAGAAGGGAGACCCGCAGAGTTGGGTCTCATGAATGTCACACTGTCCCCCTCAGGAAAATAGTCCCCATGCTGAAAAATGTTTGTCCCCACAATGTTGCTTCCATCAGCTTATGCTATGAGCACTGGCAACACGGGGGATTGGTTTTGTCTGCATGCAGGTTTTTTTTTTTTATATTTCAAACAAAAACAAAAAAAAGTTATGAACTGTGCAGTGATTGGCAAAGCTTGATAAAAAAATAAATAGTTGGTCGGTGCCATCCGTCACTCAAAGCTGGTTTATTGACCACCGTCTATTCATAGGGAACAGTGCTCCCTCTTGAGGAAGGTACCTGTGTGCACAGAGCCCCAGCTTAGACAGGTGTTTGCACATTAGGGGCAGCCTGTGGCCACAAATTGTTACAACTACATAGACACTGGGTTGGACTAATTCAGTGTGGGCTAACCTGTGACACTCCAGGTGTTGTGAAACTACAAATCCCTGCATGCTTTGCCAATATATAGCAGCTTATTGCTGGAAGGGTATGCTGGGACTTGTAGTTTCACAACACCTGGAGTGTCACAGGTTAGCCAACACTGGACTAGTTTAATAGCTCTTTTTTGCATTGCAGCATATATCATACTTACCAACTTTACAATGTTGGTATCCAGGAGCCTGTGAAGGGGGTGGGCGTCATGGGGGGCGAGCCTCAAAAATCGGAGTCATTTTGGACCCGCCCCCGTGATGTCATGACGCAAAATGCGTAATTTGACAGCGGGGGGGGGGGGGGGGGGGGAACGCGATTCACCGAAATCGCGGCGTTTGTGACCCAATTCTGCCCAGATCCGGGATTTTGACACACTCTCCCAGGAGTCCGGGAGACTCTCGCAAAATGCGGGAGTCTCCCGCACATTCCGGGAGAGTTGGCAAGTATGGCATATATGACAAATCAATGAGTTATAAATTCTTAAACCTACATAGTCCTTAACCCTTCATGCTATTCTCTGATCCTATAATACACAAGTAATGCCAAGTTTATAACTTCTGTAAATTATCTGCATATACATTGACTTCTGAAGTGATGTTACTGTATATGACCATTCAGTAACTTTATCCTAATAGCTAACATTTTCTCAGGTTTGTCCCCAAATTTCAGGTTTAAGATTCTCAGGGAAAAAGGTCCCAGTTTAATAAAACCACATTTTATTTGTTGATGCAGTTTAGAGTTTGTTCCTACCCTGTGATAGGTTTATAACTAATATTAAGCAAGTTTTTACCAATACAGTGCAATGGTTTTAGGATAACTCCTGCTGAGAGGCGATGTAAGGCATAATGTGTACATACCAGAGCTACCTAGCATAGTTGCCAATTCCGCTTATAACAAGCAGAACTGGGCTTCTTTTTTTGTGAAGTTGCGGGGTTTATCTCACTGCCGCGGGTGGCTTGTTTTTGGGCTTGGACACGTTCTCCAAGTCCTCAGGCTGCATAATCGTTTTTTCCCTCTGTTACCATTTTGTGATTGGTGCATTCAGTTTTTTTTTGTGGGCGGGTTGTACAGCGAATTCCTGCAATGAAGTGGCGCTTTGTGGGTGGGCGGAGTCAGAGGACATGGAATAAATCACAGGAAGACTGATCAACAGCAACCTACTGAAATAAGTGCTGTGTCTAGAGATGGGCGGGCTTGGTTCCCCTGAGATCCGAACCCGCCCGAACTTCACCCATCCGAGTACCGAGCCAAGCAGGCTCGGTACTCTCGCGCCAATTCGGATTCAAAATCGTCGGATCTCGGAGCTCGGTTCTCACGATATTATAAATACCTGCCTCCACAGCAATCCAGCGCCACTTGACAGAGGTAGAGAGCAGGGTTAGGTAGCAGGCAACATTAGAGCAGTGAACATTAGAGCAGGGACAGAGCAATTATTCTTGCAATTCTTATTGCAATTCTTCTAGCAATTGTTATAGCAGTAAGAGAGGAGGATAGAGGAGGCATTTTTGCAAACATTACCAACTGTTTGGGGTGTCGAATTCCCTCCTACAGAAACTATTTTCTGGCTGCAGAAAGTCTTATCTAGCAGCACTATGTATTGAATATTTTGCACTACAAGCGCTTTGGGGTATCCCATATTCCCCAGTGTGAACAAACTATTTTTCTGGTGCTGAAAGTCTTACCTAGCAGCACTATCTATTTAATATTTTGCACTACAAGTGCTTTGGGCTCATTAAAATGGATTCAAAGCAGTCCACATATGAGCAGGATCAGCAAGCAGGTGCTGGCACCAGTCCTGATGGTAGTGTTCCCAGTACGTCATCTGGTAAAGCCTATGTAAAACTACATAGTCTTTTTAAATCAGGCAAAAAAACACACCCCCAAAAATGTTTTACCGTGTTGAAGCGAAAAAGAACTGTAACTGAGGAAAAGTTAACTGCCGAGAAAAAAAAAATTGCCAACATGCCATTCTACACACGCAGTGGCAAAGAAAGAATGAGGCCTTCGCCTTTCTCTATTACTGCCAGATCTAAAAATGTTACTGAGCCTTCTTCTTGTAAGGTCACTCGTGAGCAAGCAAGACCAAGTAATTTGGAGTCCAAAAGTGGTGCACAACTACTGTTACATGTGATAGCCGAGCTGCAAGAAAACAGTAAGGCATTAGAGAAAAATGTATACTCAGAATTAGAAATGACACCAATCCCTGTGGAGAGTCCATCCACCAGTGGTATGTCTAATCGTGAGCATTCTGATAATGTACCCAGAGGGGCCTTTTCAGCAGTTCTGCTGATGTGTGCCTGAACAGCCTGAGTGTAGCCGGTGATACACCAAGTGAGGATGACACTTTGGAATTAGAAGAGGATGAGGGGGAGATTTGGGTAGCCGACGAGGGCGCTGATAAGGATGCAGTTGATTGTGTAAGTCCTGCGCCAGTGGCAGCAGGGTGGCACCAGTGGCAGCAGTTCTGGCACGTGAGGTTCTGGCACCAATTTGCACTTTCCAAACACAAGCAGGGATAACGCAGGTGGCAGACCACAACAGTTTGACATCTGGGCTGGTTTGAAAGATTTTACCCAAAAATTTGTGACCTTGCCCATAACTCCAACCAATTCTACTATTAACATGCAAAGGATGGTGGAAGGCCTAGCAGGGATTAAACTGTATGTTTCCTAATTTGCACTAATAAGGTTTGGGTGTAATATACACCCTAAGACGAGTGCTCAATTGCTAAGAGTCATTGATGAAGAGGAAGACAAGCAGGCTTGTCTGCAGAATTTGCAGGCAAATTCTACTGCGTTATATAGGTAACACCCAAAGAGAAGAGCTCTATTGCTCCATTGCTAATTGTAATTGCTGAAATAGAAATAATAGGGCTGACAGTCTTGGTCTAAATCTGCAGTTACATTTTATTGTACCATAGCTCACTCAGTAACAGGAGAGGTGGCAGGGTTCAGTGCCAATCTTCCTCAAACAATACTAATTCATCCCCACTGGAATCCAACATCATAGAAGTCTGTGTACTATGATGTAATTGCTGATAATGGGCTTCCAAATGGAATTAGTAGTTCATTTTAGGGCAGAGCCGTCACAATTTTTGGCCAATTCTTTTAGAGCAGAGCAAATATCAAAATGTTGTGCGGACTCATCTGCATCACCACTGGGTGTCTTGGGAAAGCCAATTTTTTCCAACAAGCAGTTTCCAGAGAAACCGAAGGAGAAGACGTCCTTACAAGATGTTAATAACTCTTGGATCCTGGCAAAGCACATTAAGTATTTAATCTACAATTAAAATATAGTTAGCACATTAACTTTGTTTTATTTCATCCGTTAAATTTCTGTAGCTCCTTCTCAAAATGTATTATTAAGGCAATCACTTGACTCAAGCTAACTGTGTCTGCACTTTCTTCACAGGTAACTACTTCGCTGGACTAAAGTACATTCCCCTCAAATGCTAATCTTCTTGCAGCTGCTGCATTCTCCTACATGCTGTTGCAGAAACCAGAAAATGACCATACATTTTTCTGGACACGAACAGCATCTCCTGCATGTCATTTTTTTAAAAGTTCTGTAACACCAAGTTGATTATGTGAGCAAAATAGGAAATGCGATGGAATTCCACCCCGCTGTAATGCTTGAACAATATTGGTGTCGTTATCAGAAATGACATATCCTCAGGAGAGGCCAAGCAGGATTAGCTGTGTTGCAATGACATCCCTTACTTTTTGTAACAGATTGTCAGCTGTATGCCTCTTAGTGAAGCCGCTGATAGAGTAGCCTACTTCTGAAAAATGTGACGTACCTGGGTACATCCTGCTGGTCAAGGTGATTGACCAACCCAGTGGGCTGTCACAGTCATATAATCTTTAGTTTGTCCAGTTCCGCTTGTCCACATACCTGTGGTTAACTGTACAGTGGGTAGAATACCATTTTGTAGCCCAATAATAAATTTTTTAGGAACCTTCCGGTACAGTTGAGTAATAGCTTTTCTAGTAAAATGGTATAGTGATGACATTTACTAACAGGGACAGAACACCTCAATTAAATGTCTTAAACCAACTGTATTAATAGTGGACATTGGACGCAGATCTAATACTAGCATAGTACTCAGGGAGTCTGTGATCCGCTTTGCGACTGGGTGACAGGTTTCATTCTTGCTTCCTCTTGCAAAGTATTGTTTAACTGTCAATTGTTGCTTCTGGGGATATTGATGATGAAGGTGTTGGGGGGGGGGGGGTGTAGATTGCAGGTGCTGGGATGTAGATGAGAGAAGGGAGGTAGATTATGCTGGTTACTTTTTTTTTTTAACCTAAGTTTCTGATTTTCCCAACAGCTTTCCATGAACTCACTGAAAAATGACGTAACATGGACGAGGATCCCATATGGTTAAGGTCCCTACCTCTACTGAGTGTGGCTTTAACACTACAAATGGCTAGACAACTGTTGTCAGTATTTGTCTAAAAATAATTCCACACATAAGAGGTGGATTTTTGGTCTTATGCCCAGGCATGACAATCACCTTTTTCTTATCACTGTCAAGAACCGCAGCTATCTTTGTTTGAAAGTGTATGAAAATCATATTGTGACCTATGAGGTGGTCAAAATTGAATGTAAGCTAGTGTTAGGGAGGTTAATATAGGTACAAAATACCGAAATTAAGTTATTTTAGGCCAAAAAAGTTTTTGTTTTTTTTAACAAATTGCAAAACAAAACCCCGCAAGGGCTGTTTTTGGCAAAACCAAAACACGAAGGTAATCCATATCCAAAATACGGGTGTCTGTGACCATCTCTAGCTGTGACAGACACACGATCGCTGCACTGATAGCAGGTAACACTGCTATATAACACCCTCCCCTCCCATTCAGTAAGCTGCTCATGTCAGAAGACTGCTTTCAGAGCCCTATTTTATACTGTTATATCTAGAGAGATTAGCGAAATCCGAGCCCATCCGAACAGTGCGGATCCGACGGGATCCGAGCACTGTTCGGGAACTTCCGGGCGCCAAATGAAGCCAAACCAAGGCTATGACATCCAAGTCTTTCGTTGGATCTCGCGAGACTCGGATCTCATAAATGCCCCGCTCGCGGCCGCCATCTTCATTCTCCTTGTGGTTAGTGAAGAGGGAGGTTGATGTGCTCTGTCCTGCTGATAACTTTACTAAAGTGGTGCTTTGTCCTGCTGAGTGCAGTAGTACTTTGTCCAGTGCTCTGTCCTGCTGATTCCAGTGGTGCTTTGGCCAGTGTCTGTGCTGCTGAGTCCAGTGGTGCTTTTGTCCTGTATTTGTTTCTGATAAGTCCATAGCAATTTGTTAAGCAGCCAAAAATTTAAAAAAAACTCTAAAAAATACAAAAAAAAAATAAAAAAAAATTATAGAGCAATATATACTTGTAGTCCAAAATAAGAAGAACTGCCAGTTCTATTACTACAGTCATTGTGTAGTTCCAAAAAAAAGGGGAACTGCCATTTCTATTACTATGTTCTTTGTTTTTATCTGTGCAGTGAAATTCAGACCAGTTGCGGGTGATATATTGTGGCCCCGGTACCAAATTGGGTACCGGGCCCACTCCACTACGCAGTCCAGAAAGCTAACTCGGTGCAATGTTTTGGACTAAAGAATATTGTGAGGTGTTCAGAATAGACTGGAAATTAGTGGAAATGAATGTTATTGAGGTTAATAGCGTAGGAGTGGAAAACAACCAAAAAACAGGATTTTAGTGCTTTCTAAAAAATAAATCAGAACCCAAAACCAGAACCAAAACCTTTCGCAGGTGTTTTGGCAAAACAAATCAGAACCCAAAACCTCAAGCTAATCAGAACCCAAAACACTAAAATCGCCTGGTGCACACCCCTAGTTATATCATGGGGCTGTGTGGTATAGACATCCCAGTGTCCTAAATTACAGCATTTGCTTCTTCATTTGCCATATCAGTGTATAAATGTGTCCTCTTGTGTTTATAAAGGATTTCTAAATGGAGATTGTGTAGAAATTAGTGTTCTAGAAAAGGACGGTCCCCTGTAAGTTGGGCTTTTTAGGATTGGTTTGGGCTTGTTTTTTCACTAAGCGTTTGCTTGTTTTTCATTTCAGAAGCCTAATGTTCTCAGAGACTTACAATAACTGGGCTAGCTCTGGCCCATCAGCCATCTAAATGGCTTCAAGACTTGTGTTCTAAAGCAGAACATTTATAGATAGAGGATCACAGAATAACTTTAAATCCCAGTCTGTTGGCCCCACTCCAAGAAGTGGACTACATTATGTTATGTGGCTTCTAAAAATCTGTACGGCTACAAGAGAAGTTAACCAAATAAGTGTATTTTGCACACAACCTGGTTTATCAGTGTTTTAGCCATCTCCTATAGAAGCATAAAAGTTCCTATAGAAGTATAGAGTTATTGTTAATATAGTGAAGACAGTCTTACAGAAATATTAGATTTAGGCGCCATGTTCTGGTTCTTGCCCCAGGGGTAAGAATCAGTCTTCATAACCAGGTTACAATGTCAAACAACCTATTATGGAAGACAAGACCAGTTGTATATTCTATGTACAGTTACCTTTATTAGCGTGATCAAAGATGTACACAGATTCAAATTCTAAGCAGAATTTTATAAATATATAAATAGATTAACTAAATTAAAAAAGTAAAAACACTATTAAAAATTATTCCTATACATTATTAATTGAATTCCATGATTCATTTAAAAAACCATTACACATTTTATTTTTTTAGTTTGTTTTGAGAATTCTATTTTCCTACGACCTTACATTCGGGAATCAGTCACTTAGGAGTCACAACTGAACACCAAATCCTTAGATCTTTAGATCTCGATGGCAGGAGTCTAAGCTTCCTAAGCAGATACAGAGTCTACAGAGGGGTGGGGGGAATGGGTATTTCATGGGGGGTGTCAGTAAAGGTATAAGTCCTTGGAAGAGCCACAATCTTCTCAAGTGTGATGGTCCAATTCTGTTGGTTAGTGTTTATTGTTCATGAGGGTTAGATTTCTGGGTTGTCGTCTCGCCAAGTTGGTCGCTTAGTTGCCAAATTCCATAACTGGGGCCAAGGTATTGTAGAAGTGCTCAGAGTTCCCAATGTGGAGGCTACTTGGACTAACTTGCCCTTTGCTGTTGAAGGGTTCCTGGCTCACCACATAAGGACCATTTGGCCCATGCTGGTAACCACCTTCAGGGGACACCTGGGGCATCTGCAGACTTTGACTGGGTGAGGCATAGGAAAATAGAGAATAATCAGACAGATGGGATGGAGGAAGGAGATCTTGGTTTGAGTTCTTAGGTGCCTTGGTCCATTTCCTAGTGGTCTTCTGCTGAGGAGTTGCAGTAGGAGGTTGTGTGCTGTGGTTTCCAGTGGGAAAATATTCTATCAAGACTGGTTTCTTCACATTTTTACGTTCACGGCTGGCTTTAGCTCTCCTGTTTTGAAACCATACCTACAGGACAAACAGCAGGGTAGTCAACTATAGAGGATTAATGATATGTTTGTAGAAGGAAAATATAAAGCATTTAAGATATGGTTCATGAAGTACACCAACATAACATTTATATGAATGCATCCAATCCAGAGCTATCAATATAGCCAGTTGAACAGAGAAATTAAGATTGCCCAATTCTGATCCCACCCACATTTAAGACATTTAAATATATAGTTTATTTTAACCAGAAAGTCATTTCCCAGTGCCTACTTGTCCACACATATAATCAGCTAAACATCAACTCAGTTTCCCATTCCATTCCCAATGTCTATTATGGGGAACGATCCAAGACAGCCACCGTTCAATCCTCAGCACACTTGGAGCAAATGACTGCAGAGACACATGAGGTAGACAGGGACCTGTCCCACACCATTCTAGCTCTGCAGACCAGGTAAGTGATGTGGGTGCATATTAATGTAGCCAATAATATATTGTAGAGGCTGATGTAATGTGGGAGTTGATAACTTAAAGATGGGACTAATTAGGAGAATAAAAATAAAATATGTCTATTAAATTACAGGTTCTTGATTTAATGTTGGGGCTGATTGGAGGAAGGCAGACTGTTTCAAAGGGGATCCCAATATTCCAGTATCTGATTAAGACGTCAGCAGCAATGCACAACACATTAGCTTAAGCTCCATAATGTTGATCACTTGTGCAGAGCTCCAATGGAGTCAGTGGGAGTCACTAGTGCCCAGCACATGTTCCAACACACAGTAAGGGTAGAGCATACATGACTTCCCGTGTCAGATATGACCATTTGTTATATAATAGCCATACTGGCAATCAGGCTTTGGAGGCATGAACTATTTTTTTTAATTTATTTTTTTTTTAGAGGGCAACAGTGTTAACGCAGTGGATGGTGTAACCCAACATCCATTCAACATACCTGGATCCTTGGCTCTGGAACAAATACGCATTTCGCCAGCTCCTCCCGGTGGTTGATATTTGGATACTTGTTTACTTGGAAGAATCGCTCCAGTACATACAACTGTTTAGCGCTGAAGGTCGTTCTCCTCCTACGTAGAGACTGTCCAGATTCCTTGCCCGACTCCGTCACCTGGACTTGCTGCTCCACTGGGACATATGGCTCCCAGTGCACGGTACTGCAATTCTCCGCTGTCCAAACCTTCACATCTCCTAGGGCGAGTGTAATCCGTTCAGTAATGCAGGACTGGTCAAAAGTGTCACACCAACACAAAAGGTCATAGTAGAGACAGTATTCACATAGTCCATGTAGCAGATTAGTGTGGGACCCAGGGCCTCAGAATGCCAACCACTGGATCTCAGACTTCACCCAAATAAACTACCCATGTTACTGGGAGGTTTGTCAACAATAATTATTCTAGTCTACAAACAGCAGCAAGATAATGGTGAATGCAGTAGCTATTCATTTAACCCACTTCCCTGAGAAGACATTGAACTAATAAAGTAATATATCACCAGTAAATATCTAAACATAGTGGACCTGATTCATTAAGGGAAGTAAAAAAAATTGAGTACGTTGTCTCCTGGACAAAACCATGTTACAATGCAAGGGGTGCAATTTAGTTTTATATTGTACACAAGTTAAATACTGCCTGTTTTTTCATGCAACACATATACTTGATAACTTATTTGTACAGTAAAGGTTAAAGTTGCTATTTGTGCACTACATGAGACAGTATTTAACTTGTGTGCAAAATAGAAAACTAATTTGCACCCCTTGCATTGCAACATGGTTTTGTCCAGGAGACTACTTTTTTTTTTTTTACTTAACTTCCCTTAATGAATCAGGTCCAGTGTCATTCAGTTTAGCATACTTAAAATACACATAGCAAGTGGTCATAGTGTAAATTTAGGAGTGGTGGTATAAGAAGTGTAAGCCAATGAAGTGATTGTAAGAGATAGATATTATATACTGTAAGTGACTGGAATGTGATAGTGTTACAATGAAGGCAGTAGGACATACCCCATTTATCTCCCTTGTATATAGCCCAAATTTTGGGCATGCATTACCTAAATAATTGAAAACTTCTGCTTTGCCACAAAAAGATAAAAATTGTACATTTGCCTTCATAGACCCCTAGTAGAAACACTGAAAGATTAGTATATGTGGAACAGAACATGATCAATTAGAATATCTGCATTTAGAGGGTAACTGATTACCAGGAGCAGAACATTATCCCACTGGAATAGACCAGCAGGATAAGTGTCAGGACAGACAACTAGATAATTACACAATAATAAGTCAGATAAGGAACACTATGGAGCATTAAGAAAACATTATGACCAGCAGGTGCACGGCCTATACCTGGATGTTCATGTTGCACAGGGGCAAGGCTTACCCCCATGGTGAGGTACTGAGGCTCAGAAAAGATGCTGTTGTTGTGATAGAGGTCCCCAGGGGTGACGATAGATCCAGCCATTCTGCAGCTCCTACAGGCTCCTTCTTACCTAATCTCCTACAGCCTGATCTGTGTTCTAACTAGGCCCAACTTGTGCTCTTTATATAGGACTCTCAGGCTGCAGAATAACCGAGGTGTGAAAATCAGGTGTTAGGAGGAGGAGACCCAATCATTCATCACCTCCTAGAATCAAAGGGGGGTGGTGTGATGTGAATCCCCTCACCTGGAGCAAACCTAAGTGTGAAGACCCTCTCCTAAAATATTATTTATGCAAAACAAGCAAGTTCATGGTCATTTTGGAGAACATTTTGGCTTTCATATTTTGATTTTATTCAGCAAGATAATTATTCTGTCTCATCTGTCTGCTGGAATAAAGTGATAAATAGCTTAATGATCTGCTAATATAGGCAATAAGGTATAAAACAGTAAAGTAAATGTCTTATATAAAAGCTTTACTGGTAATCTGATGTGAGATATATTATGTGTGTTTTTAAACAAATTAAATGGTCCAGTAATACATTTTTTCACTGACATTGTTTATCATATTATAATACACATTATAATACACACGTGGGGCCTGAGTCATTAAGGAACGTACATGCTGATACAATACCTAGTTTGCGTCGA
>NC_134404.1:336490592-336535592 GCF_038048845.1 Mixophyes fleayi | reverse complement strand
ATCTATCTATCTATCTATCTATCTATCTATCTATCTGTCTTTCTATCTCATATATATCTATCTACCTATCTCATACCAATCTATCTATCTATCTATCTATCTATCTATCTATCTCATATCTACCTGTATTTCTATCTATCTCATATCTATCTATCTATCTATCTATCTATCTATCTATATCATATTTATCTGTCTTTCTATCTATCTATCTATCTATCTATCTATCTATCTGTCTTTCTATCTCATATCTATCTATCTATCTATCTGTCTGTCTGTCTTTCTATCTCATATCTGTTATCTATCTATCTATCTATCTATCTATCTATCTACCTATCTTATACCAATATCTATCTATCTATCTATCTATCTATCTATCTATCTATCTGTCTGTCTGTCTGTCTGTCTGTCTGTCTGTCTGTCTGTCTTTCTATCTATCTATCTATCCATCTCCCTTTCTATCTCATATCTATCTGTATTTCTATCTCATATCTATCTATCTACCTATCTCATATCAATCTATCTATCTATCTATCTATCTATCTATCTATTTCATATCTACCTATCTTTCTATCTATCTATCTATCTATCTATCTATCTATCTATCTATCTATCTATCTATATCATATCTACCTGTCTTTCTATCTATCTCATATCTATCTATCTATATCATATTTACCTGTCTTTCTTTCTATCTATCTATCTATCTATCTATCTATCTATCTATCTATCTATCTATCTGTCTGTTTTTCTTTCTTTCAATCTATCTATATATCTATCCATCTCCCTTTCTATCTCATATCTATCTGTATTTCTATCTATCTATCTATCTATCTATCTATCTATCTATCTGTCTTTCTATCTCATATCTATCTGTATTTCTATCTATCTATCTATCTAATAGCTATCTATCTATCTCATATCTATCTATCTGTCTGTCTGCCTGTCTGTATGTCTGTCTGTTTTTCTTTCTTTCAATCTATCTATATGTCTATCTATCGCCATTTCTATTTCATATCTATCTGTATTTCTATATATCTCATATCTATCTGTATTTCTATATATCTCATATCTATCTATCTATCTAATATCTATCTATCTATCTCATATCTATCTATCTGTCTGTCTGCCTGTCTGTTTTTCTTTCTTTCAATCTATCTATATGTCTATCGCCATTTATATCTCATATCTATCTTATATCTATGTATCTATCTATCTATCTATCTCTCTCATATTTATCTGTATTTCTATCTATCTATCTATCTATATATCTATCTATCTCATATCTATCTATCTATCTATCTATCTATCTATCTATCTATCTATCTATCTATCTCATATCTATCTATCTATCTATCTATCTATCTATCTATCTATCTATCTATCTACAATAGTTAGAATAGAATACTTATTCTTTTGTCGCCATCTCAGAGAAAATGAGTGAAATAATGTTTTATTATTGATTAAAGCATTTTTTCAATGTTTAATAGTTTTTAAATATTTAATTTTTTGTCATATTTTAATCTATTTTTTTATTTCTTTATTAATTTTTTTTTATTGTTTTTTTTTTATCCATGGAACATAAAGGCTGTATCTGGGCCAGCTAGTGGCCTCATGTATGCGCATATCCTGGACACTGGCCGTCTTCTGAGACTGGAGCCGGGGTCCATCCATGTGACTGCTGGATAATAGAGGATAGTAACACAAGTGACCCTCCCACTGCCCCCCGCGGTATTACATGATTGTTATAAATATGCGCTCAGCATGTGACATAAGTATATTAGGTCTGTATATTCTGCCATCTTTGGACGTTTCTTACACTGCAAATGAATTCTTTCTGCATGGGTGGTATAATACACATTTATATAATAAAAGCTTGTAACATTTGAATAAACATGGCTCGCCCTGTAGTACAATGGGTCAGAATGGGTTAAGGTGTGAAATACACACAACTGGGCCTTAACTAGACACTTATGGGTCACATCCACATAGACACATGGGCCCCCGCCCTACATTGTGGCCCCACTCCAACCTTGCCTAGTGCTTCTATGGGAGTGATGTTTATTTGTGGGTTTATATTGTGCAAATAACACAGTTAGGCTTTATAGGTCTGTAGCCGTACAGCTTGCACTTAATACATTAACATTTTAAAGCCTGTGTTGTTTGCACCAATATAAAATCAGTTTAAGATTTGACCAGAAGATCTAGTGTGATTAGTAAAACAAATTCCTACAAAAAATAAAAAAAATAAAAATTCTAAATGATAAAATATATATATTAAAGAATCAAACTTTAAATAATGAACGCTTCACTAATTATCTGGGCAAAGGCATGCAACCTGCAGCTATCCAACTGTTGTAGAACTACAAGTCCCAGTAAGCCTTGCCAGCCACTGTCTGGGGTTTGTAGTTCCCACAACTTCCACAACAACTGAAAGAAAGCCTCCGTCTAGTCTAGTTCAGTGGCTGGCAAGGTATACTGGTACTTGTAGTTCTACAAGACCTTCAGCACCTTCGTAGCCTACCTGCCCTCCAGTCCAGAGGTTTGCAGGACATGCTGAGCTTTATAGTACTACCACAGCTGAAGGTAATCTAAGCTTGGTCTGGGTCTCGGACATTATTCTATATTTGTATCAGTGCATGGTTAGATAATAAGTGTTTGATACTTCAGCTCTCTCTATATTCTGCATTGAACTTTTTTTTTTTACAAAAATAACCGCGCACACGCAGCGCACCTGCACTTGCGAATGGTGAGGCGGGACCAGGGACAGGAGAGTGCGGTCTAATGTAGGACGAGTACAGTATGGCAATCTTACTTCATTGCGAAAAGATGTAGACCCGAAATAAAGATGCGGATACTCCTGTTAACGCCTCATCAGTTGTGAGTGGCTGATAATAATAGTCGCCAACACTAGCGAGCCACTTCTGATTGGCTGACTGCAAATTTACCTCTGAAGCTGATAGGTGCATTGATCATGCAGATATCATAGGATTTTTTTGTAATACTTTTTATTATATCTGCTGTATTATATTAGCCTAATGTGTTTATCGCTATCAAAACAAATATTAGCAAACTTTTCTTGTACTTATAACCAGATTGTGTGTATGTGTATATGTATATATGTATGTGTAGCAACCAATCAGATTCTAGTTATCATTTATTTAGTACATTCTACAAAATGACAGCTGGAATCTGATTGGTTGCTATAGGCAACATCTCCACTTTTTCAAACCCGCAGTTTAGTAAATATACCTCTAGGTGTAAGTACACTTGATGTAAACCAGGTCCTTATACTACAAGTTAGCTGCATCATGCAATTTGCGTGACTCAGCAAGAGTGGAGTAAATACGCTATTATTATAGGTTGTTTTTTTTAGAATAAATTGCACCCAACAAGCATCCATCTTGGCGTCAGTCCGATAGTGTTCTTCGATTTGGAATTTAATTATTATTTAATGTTTGAGAACAAGTCATGTGGAATTGAAGTAATGATAAATATATATTCTAGCTGAATGTATAGAGATGTAAATCATTCTCAGTCAGTGTCACATTGGGGAAGGGGAGGTGACACTTCTGGGCTGCATTATATAATGTTCATTTATTTGGACATAAGAGAGCACCGGTGTCTGTCTGTCTGTGACATAAAGGCTGAGTGGGGACAGGTGTGAATTCTATTATCTGAGCTAGGACCAGGGGATAGTGTGAGATGTAGAGCTACTTCAGGGACAATGCAGACAAAATAATACCCCATTCATACTGCACCAAAATCCCGGGTTTTTGCCGGGGCGAGCACAAACGACCCGGGTCTTGGTGCAGTATGAATGGTACAAGTCAAAAATCCCGGGTCTAAAAACCCGGGTCTTCAACCTGGGATTTATCGATGGGTAATTCCCGGGTCGGACCCGGGTTGCCTGCACTATGAATGGTGCAACCCGGGTTTTTCAACCCGGGTTGCACAGAAAACAAGCTGATTGGCTGTCTGCCTGTCTCTGGAGGATGATGTCATCGGTGGGAGCCCGTGGAAGATTCGAGAAGGAGTTTAGGAGAAATGGTGGATGGTGGAGTGCAGAAATTGCCAGGGCACAGACTTGTGCAGTATGAATGGGGTCAACCCGGGACATTCCCGGGTCCGAGGTGCAGTATGAATGGTGTTTCTGAGCTGGGACGCTCCGAGCCCCGGCAAAAACCCGGCTTGAAAAACCCGGGATATTGCTGGGGCGGCAGCATGAAAGCAGTATTATAGTGAAAAAAATAGCCCTAGTAAGAAATATAAAAATGATCTAAAACAATCTGCACGAAAATATATAAATAAATATCACAAATAAATATTGTGAAAATATTTTAAGTCTAATGAATATAGTCTCTCACAGTTCATGTCAATAATTATATCAAAGGATGATTGCTGCATGAAAGGTTCTTTTCATATTCTGTTGTATTTTCCCTTGTTCAGTCTCAGGACACATGTTTAGAAAACAAAAAAACCAAACACATCATAGTGTAACCTGTATTATCTTCAAAGGTATCACCTTGTAGCAGTAAACAACTTTAAGCGTTTTAATGAATTAGACCAATAATAATCACTTACTTTTACTTTTCTATATCCGAATGAAAACATGTATTTGAGATTTTCTTCATTCTTATGTTTTTAATCTGTACATACTCTTAAAACCTATTTAAACTTCCGTTCATTCCAATTATGATCAACCATCAGGAACGAGAAGTAAAAAAATGTAGGATACATTGTGTGTCACCTTTTGTAAGTTTTATAATTTATCCAATGTGTATCTGGTAAGAAAATGTATGTAGTTTTTAATTCTCATTCCTGGTGCTTGATCATATTTGGAATGAGCAGAAGTTTAAATATGTTTTAAAATAATTATTGGTATAATTGATTAAAACACCTAAGGGCTAGATTTACTAGGAATCAAATTTGGCGGCGGTTTTATTTAGTGGTCCAAACAGCCGCATTTAGGGCGGTTTGAGGCTGCGATTTATAATGGCGAGCGATGTGTGGTGGATTGAAAAAGCTAAACCGCTTGTGGTTTGGTAAAAACCACCTTCAAAACCGCCATTCAAAAGACAGGACAGTTTTAATACCTGCTTCTGAATGGCTTGATACATGATGTTTGAGCGTTTTTCCATTCAGAACATAAGAGAAAGCACCATCGACATTTAAATTATTTGGGCAACCATTATTCATTGATTAATACCCCATTCATACTGCACCACAAACCCGGGTTTTTGCAGAGGCACGCTGAAAAACCTGGGTCTTGGTGCAGTATGAATAGTCCAACCACAAAATCCCGGGTCTAAAATCCCGGGACTTAGACCCGGGAGTTTGCGAGGGGTAATTCCCGTGTTGGACCCCGCTCACCTGCAGTATGAATGGTGTAACCCGGGTAATTCCCGGGTCTCACCATTCATACTGTAAAAAAAAAAAATTGTGCAGTAAAAAAAAAAGATTTTAATTAATAAAAAATACATAAATGTTTACTTAACTTATTTTCAGCCAGCGGACAGCCGGCAACGCACCGGAGACACCGCTGGCTGAAAATAAGTTAAGTAAACATTTCTTATGTATTTTTTTTTAATTATAATCTTTTTTAACACTTTTTTTTTTCTAAAACCCAGGTCGGGCAGGTGCAGTATGAACCCGCCCGACCCGGGAATCTTGTTATCTTTACTGCCCTGTGTCCCGGCAATATCCCAGGTTAACAACCCGGGATATTGCCGGGGCGGCAGTATGAAAGTGGTATAAGAGGCAAAATTAATTCAATATTAAGTTATGGGGGACTTTTTTTCCCATTATATTAAAGGGACAAACTAAATTAATTAATATATTATTCGGGCACTATGTAATGCCAAATTATGTAACATAAATAATTATATCCACCATTAACAATCAGGTAATATTATAATGTATTCACATATATATCACATTTATTCCCCATAATATTTTCTACAGGGGTAACATCTCTTTACCGTTCTGCGTGGGTAAATAAAATATCTCTCTCCCGTTCTCTGCTGGGGTAATATCTCTCTCCCGTTCTCTGTGGAGATAATATCTCTCTCCCGTTCTCTGCTGGGGTAATATCTCTCTCCCGTTCTCTGTGGGAATAATATCTCTCCCGTTCTCTGTGGGGATAATATCTCTCTCCCGTTCTCTGCTGGGGTAAAATCACTCTCCCGTTCTCTGTGGGAATAATATCTCTCTCCCGTTCTCTGTGGGAATAATATCTCTCTCCCGTTCTCTGCTGGGGTAATATCTCTCCCGTTCTCTGTGGGGATAATATCTCTCTCCCGTTCTCTGCTGGGGTAATACCTCTCTCCCGTTCTCTCCGGGGGTAATACCTCTCTCCCGTTCTCTCCGGGGGTAATACCTCTCTCCCGTTCTCTGCTGGGGTAATATCTCTCTCCCGTTCTCTCCGGGGGTAATATCTCTCTCCCGTTCTCTCCGGGGGTAATATCTCTCTCCCGTTCTCTGCTGGGGTAATATCTCTCTCCTGTTCTCTGCGGGGGCAATATCTCTCTCCTGTTCTCTGCGGGGGTAATATCTCTCTCTCGTGCTCGGGGGGGGGGGGGGGGGAGGGTAATGTCTATCTCCAGTTCTCTATGGGGGTAATAGCTCTCTCACATGCTCTGCTGGGGTGATACCTCTCTCCCGTCCTCTTCGGGGGAAATATCTTTCTCTAGTTTTCTACGGGGGTAATATCTATCTCCAGTTCTCCTCAGGGGTAACATCTCTTTACCGTTCTCCGCGGGTAAATAAAAGATTTCTCTCCCTTTCTCTGCTGGGGTAATATCTCTCTCCTGTGCTTCGTGGAGGTAATATCTTTCTCCAGTTCTCTGCAGGGGTGATATTTCTCTCCCATCCTCTGTGGGGGTAATACCTATCTCCAGTTCTCCTCGGGGGTAACATCTCTTTACTGTTCTCTGCAGGTAAATATCTCTCTCCCGTGCTCTGGGGGGAGGGGAGGGGGGAGGGGTAATATCTCCCTCCTGTTCTCTGCAGAGGTAATATTTCTCTCCCGTTCTCTGAAGGGGGTAATATCTGTTTCCCATTCTCTGCGGGGGTAATATCTCTCTCCTGTTCTCTGCAGGGATAATATCTCTCCCCCGCGCTCTGCAGGGGTAATATCTTTCACCCTTACTCTGCGGGGGTAATATCTCTCCTGTGCTTCATGGGAGTAATATCTCTCCCCAGTTCTCTGCAGGGGTGATATTTCTCTCCCATCCTCTGTGGGGGTAATACCAATCTCCAGTTCTCCTCGGGGGTAACATATCTTTACTGTTCTCCGCGGGTAAATATCTCTCTCCCGTGCTCTGGGGTGGGGTAATATCTCCCTCCTGTTCTCTGCGGGCAATGGCGGATCCAGGGGGGGCGATCCGGGCAATCGCCCCCCCTAGCAGGGACTTGCTGTCGACGGCTGCACACTATGTGCAGGTCCGTTTGGCAGTGACAGTGTGATTGTTTTAAACACAATCATAGCAGCCGGACAGCACACTGTTGCTGCCGAGCGGACCTGCACATAGTGTGCAGCTGCCGGCAGCCTTAGATGTCAAAAGGGGGCGTGGCCTAAATCGCCCCCCCCCCACCCTAATTCGCCCGGGGTATAGCAATTTTCTAGATCCGCCCCTGTCTGCAGGGGCAATATCTCTCTTTCGTGCTTTGGGGGGGGGGGGAGTTAATATCTATCTCCTGTGCTCATCAGGAAGCAGAATAGGGTGATCATCAGGAAGCAGAATGGGGGGCTCATCAGGAAGCAGAATGGGGTGATCATTAGGAAGTAGAATGGGGTGATTATCGGGAAGTAGAATGGGGGTCTTATCGGGAAGTAGAATGGGGCTCTCATTGGGAAGCAGAATGGGGGTTCATCAGGAAGCAGAATGGGGTGATTATCAGAAACAGAATGGGGGCTCATTAGAAACAGAATGAGGTGCTCATCAGGAAGTAGAATGGGGGGCTCATCGGGAAGCAGAATGGGGTGCTCATCGGAAACAGAATGGGGTGATCATCGGGAAGCAGAATGGGGTGCTCTTCAGGAAGTAGAATGGGGTGCTCATCAGGAAGTAGAATGGGGGGCTCATCGGAAACAGAATGGGGGGCTCATCAGAAACAGAATGGGGTGATCATCAGAAATAGAATAGGGTGATCATCAGAAACAGAATGGGGGGCTCATCAGAAACAGAATGGGGTGATCATCAGAAACATAATGGGGTGATCATCAGAAACAGAATGGGGGCTCCTCAGAAACAGAATGGGGTGCTTGGTGTAGAATTTGGGCTATCCCTTAATAAATTACAATTACAGCTGTTACATTTACTCTCCACACATGAATCATTTTGTTCCTTAAGGAAATGCAGATAACTATTGTTATGTATTTAGCTCCATGTTTAGTTATATATCATTTGGACAAGGAGATGTATCCTGTAAGATGGTAAGAACAGTAATACATTTATACACCAATGTTATTTGACTATGTTTATGGTAACGGGCAGATTTGTGGATAGACCACCTGGAACCCGGCCTGTACCAGAGAGCTTACACTCTCCACGTGATTGTTTGCTTTTATTTTTGGTTTGCTCATATTATTTTTTCAATAATTTCTTATTTGTATGTCAGAAACATATAACCATAGCCTCCACTAGGGAAATAGTCCCTTTATTATTCTTTTAGAGATAGGAATCAGTGTGGGTTGGGCACTGTGATAGGGTACGGCCGTTGCGATATGGGATGGCAGGGGCAACAAGTATAAACCCGGAAAGCTCATTTGCCGTGCAGACGCCAGTACCAGTCCCGGTTATCCAACCATTGATATCCATCATATTCAGCTGACTAGTGCAGAAAGGGGCTGACACAGACCTAAAGAACGTTGCACTATTTTATAACCTGACCAATCAGGCTGAGCCGTCCATCTAGAACTTTGTGAATCACTGCACTACACAGCATCAGTCTCTAGAAATTAGATTCAATGTGATTTTAGTCTTCTGTATAGATGTTAACATTTAAAAAAATATTTTCTCAGACATGGGAGTTTGCAGCATAATTCTGATTGGTTCTGATATTTCCCAGCAAATCTCAAATTTTGCCTCAAATTTTTAGAAATAAACCCACAATCCTCGCCCCATCATTCAAACGTGTCAAATATGATCTGACATCTCCCACCCAAGGACGGAAAAAAGATAGCAATTCAAGAAACTCTTTGGGGTATATTTACTAAGCTGCGGGTTTGAAAAAGTTGGGATGTTGCCTATAGCAACCAATCAGACTCTAGCTTTCATTTATTTAGTACTTTCTACAAAATGATAGCTAGAATCTGATTGGTTGCTATAGGCAACATCCCCACTTTTTCAAACCCGCAGCTTAGTAAATCTAGCCCTTTGAATTTTGGCTTCTGTATGTTGGGGGTAATTGTGAGACTCTTGTAGAGATCGTAGAGATCTTCATGCAAATATAATTTATTTTCCATCATGTGTATGTTCTGCATGTTATAATACACAATGCAATTGTTCTAAATGAAGAATAGGACCAGATGCTTCTTATCATGTGTTTTGTTTGCAACTGATATAATGTGATTATACTATTATACCCATGATGTAGACTAAACAACAAAGTAGTTTAATCCTAATTATTTTACAGAATATCCTGAGGTGAGAGCATAGGCTGGGGGTCTAGAGACGGAAGAAAAACACAAAGTTCTATGTTTTTTTAAAAAGTGTTTTTAAAGGCACAAAAAACCCTCTGTTAAACGCATTTTAGCTGCATGCTTTGTCACACTATTGTTGTAGTTATTGTCGGTGATATTTCAGGTGCCATAACGCACTCATAAGACCAGGGGCAAACGCAGGATTTGTAGAGGGGGGTTTCCAGGTTTCCACACCATGCTACCAGTGGGCGTGACCAGCATGCATGGGGGCGTGGCTATAATATTAGACAGTGTTTGGCTGCTCTCCAACTCTTCTTATCCCAATAATATACATGGGCAATGCTGCGTGCACTACTGTTAGGTGCACGCAGCTCTCCCTTTTCAAGCAGAGCCATGTGAAGCGGGGGCAGGGTCCAGCCACCTCAATTATACAGTGCACCAGGCTTGGATGGGGGTTTCCAGGCACTAGGAACCCCCCCTCCCACTCGGTTTGCCTATGAAGACAGGAACATACATAAAACAGACACATACAAGGTGGACAAAACAAATGCAGACAAAGGGTAGGGAGAGCCTTCTGAGAGATAACTTACATTCTAATGGGAAAAGAGCAGGACGAGACAAGAGGAGAGGAGCGTGGCTCAGGGTTGAGATTGGGAAAGTAGATACATAGATGGCTCAGAGATTTTCCAACAATCGCACAGACCATCTAAAAGGAAAGTCAGAGCTATAGGAGAGAGGGCACCAAGAACAGTAAAAAAATAACTAGTTCTGTGATCAGCTGACTGAACTCACCAAGGTACGTAAATAAATCACAAAAAAGGTACGTAAATAAATCACAAAAATGGTCCTCGCAACACCGTCGTCAACTTAACTTTGCATTAGTGTGAAATAAAGGAATGAGATGTCTATCAATATACAGAGGGGACCTGCTAACAGCCAAAGCCGAATCGCACAGCTAGCTCAGGCTACATTTCTATCCCTAATATAGTATGTCAACTTTAATTATAGCCTATTGGGCTATTTTAGATGTAACTAATCTGTTAATTTTTTTAGATGTATTAGCAATAAAAACCTATGTCATTGACATGGATACAAAGCAAAAAGACAATCGTTACTGTTTATCTGTGTGTATTGGCTCATATTTTGATCAAAACATTTAAGCCTGCATCCCAGCGTCAAGGGCACCTCATTATATGCAGGGTATTTACAGATGGATTCTCCAAACGGTAATTGCTTCTTAAAGCTACACTTTCCAATTAGGAGTTTTGGGAGGTATTATATTATAATTATAATTTAGTTAAGAAGTTAATAGTCTGATTGGACGTGGAAATGCGTTCCAGAGGCAAAGGGGGAGACAGAAGTAGAGGGACGGGGGTGGACAATATGACGAGTAGCAGCATTGACGAAGGATAGGGCGACAGGGAGGCCGGAGGGGAGGAGGCATTATAATAAAAATGTCTATTAAAAGAAAGTGTCTTACATGAAATGTATTATTTTAAATTATACAGTAAGCCCTTATAATCAGATTCATATCTACAGAGTTCTGCACTGTTTATCCTCCTAATAGATTGTTTGCTCTTCCCTTAGATTTGAATTACCATTTATACATAGACTTTCAGCTACAGTGGTAATTTATCTTTATACCAAATGAAAGTTGCAGCCTTTATGAGCTGTCAAACTTGAGAAAACCTATCAGAACTTTTTGGTTGTATGTTTAAAAATTCATCGTAAATAATGAACATAGAAAATTGAATTGAAAACTTTATTGAATGCTTTTTTAATACAAACAAATAAAAAAATACATTAAAGTGAAACTATTGCATAACGCTCTTGTTTCCTATGAAAATATTAAAAAGTAATATAAAAGTGACAAGAATTGAAAGGGTTTACTTTATAAAGGAATCTTATGACTAAGTAAAGAAGATTAAAGAGAACTAAAAACTACTTTATTCATAACGAACAGACAAGGTGTTATTTTTGCCATGATAATATATATTAGTTTAGGCTTTTTGCACTTGGTACTCTTTCAGGAATAAATCTTGAGGGGTAGATTCAGCAAACATTCTAAAAAGGAAAAGTGGAGGTGATGCCCATAGCAACCAACCAGCTTCTAGCTATCATTTTCTACAATGTACTAGATAAATGTCAGCTAGAATCTGATTGGTTGCTATGAGCAATGCCTCCACTTTTCCGTTTTGGAAGGTTTGATAAATCTACCCCAAAATATTTACACCAGTGTTGTTTCCACAAAGTAGGCTGCATTTCTGTTCTAACTATGCGCGCAGGCCAATTACTATTCAATAAAAGATATCATCCGCCAGTTTTTGGAACACCTTAATGACTGTGCTGGATATCACAATATAATAATGAATTGCAAAATATATATATATATATTGCATAAAGCTTTCTGGGTGCAGCAAGACTGCAAGTGAGCAAAATTTGCCATATTGTCCTGCAAAATATTCTCTGTTATGAATTGACTGTCGCTGTCTCAGTTCTATGCAGAGATGATACTTTCAGCAAAATGCAAATTTACATATATTTTGCATAATTTCATTGTGGAAGAGGAAGATTGTTTTACTGGATCGTCGCACCTCTGCCAAATTTCTGGACAATATAACTGTACTAACGTTTTATCTGCAGCTTCAGTACACGGTAACTCTCACCATCCATGAATACTAGAGATGAGTTTTTTTTCTTTACAACGGAATCATTTAGAATATAAGACAATAATGTGGGTTCTAAACCATAAAAGCTTTAAAAAGGTTTGCAGAAAGGGTAATAAAAAATCTGCATTTAAGACACTCCTGTAGAAGCCTGTAACGACTCAATGCTTCATATCCACTGGAACCTTATAGACATCTAAAATCAATTTGAAATACATTAGTCGTAGTGCATGTGATTATATGGAATATACTCTCTGATACAATATTGCACAATGCAGATCCTGTGATCACACAGGATAGAAAAATATTTACTTTGAGGTTGGTTCTCCGAGGTTCCTCCTCTAATGAAGACAAACAGTTCTTAGTAGGAACATTCACGCCACCTAGAGCGACCATAGAAATGTCTGTCTCTACTCCGTGTTGAAGTAAGAGACGTATGACTTGTCTAAGGTGGCTTTAGAGTTCCAGTAAAATACTTTTCCTGTTGTTTGTCCTTGAACCTGGAGATCGATAAACAATTTACAAATTAGAGAGGACTAACTTTCTTAGGGCCAGAGCCTGACAATGCGGATCTGTCGCCAGAATCGGTAGACTTTTGTTTGTAGAAGTCATCCGGCATGGCTGACCTCTGGTACAGAACTTGACCAGCAAAGTAATTAATTCCATTGTGAAGGCCCTTCGAAGCTGTAGACATCGGGATGGCTGGGATGTCCACGTTCATGTCCGGCGTGATGGTTTTGTTAGGTGGGAACTTGCCGAAGTCCATCATGCAGTCGGACTGTCCGGGCATCTGGTGGTTTCTACCGCTCAGGTCCACCGCTTTGGTGCCCATGATGGAAGCCACGTTTTTGTACAAGTGCTGTTGGTTACTTGAATGTGCACTTTGGTAATAGTTGTTGGGTGAGGCCTGGTGCGTGGCGCTGGAATATTGAGGGTACGGCATGGAATCTGCTGGCTGCTGGAACATCTCTTGCGGAAAGTTCCTTAGGGATTGTTCTTGCGGCTGCGGCACCGCCATCTGATGCTGCTCAGATACGGACAATGAATGGTTTGGATTCAATGCTGAAGGATGAGTATTGTTGACTGAATGTCGCATGTTGGGATAACACACATTCATATTTCTTGACCTGCTTTTCTCACGTCTGGCTTTTCCTCTCCTGTTTTGGAACCAAACCTATCGTACGCAAAGAGAGAAGAAACATGAGTTTCCAGAGTTATAATCAAAGGAAAATTAGACTCAAAATCCACTTTTAAATTGAATTGACTATAAAGTAGAAGTCATTCCCCGATAGATGCTAAACTGAAGGAACATTAAAACACAACACTATTTAAATACAAAAAATAATTCTATTTAATATTATACAATTCGGAGGACCCATATAAATGCATAGTGGTGATGGTGACATACCTGAATCCTGGACTCGGGAACGTACAGGCGTTTGGCCAGCAGCTCCCGGTGATGGATATCCGGGTACATGTTGGTCTGGAAGAACTCTTCCAGGATGTCCAGCTGATCCTGATTGTACACTGTCCTCTTCCTGCGCTGGGACATGGGGATTTGTTCTAGGAGCGCCGGCGAGGAGACCGCCGCCTGCTTCCGGCGATTCCCGTTCTTTTTGGATGTTTGGACAACGTTGAGGTCGTCAGTTGTCTGTTCCATCATCTCTTCTACAAAGAGAACAATAATGGTTACAAAATTACTGTAATTCAATGTTTCAATTAGTTTGAACAGTGTAACTTCATGTCTGCTGGGAATTTAATCTATAATCGTGGTATAGACAAATATATAGATAGATAGATAGAGGACATAGAAATAGTTAGATGGTTAGATATGAGATAGTTAAATAAATAAATAGATAGATAGATATGAGACAGACAGACAGACAGACAGACAGATAGATAGATAGATAGATAGATATGAGATAAATGGATAGATAAATAGATAGATAGATAGATGGATAGATATGAGATAGATAGATAGATGGATAGATATGAGATAGATAGATAGATAGATAGATAGATAGATAGATAGATAGATAGATAGATATGAGATAGATAGATAGATAGATATGAGATAAATGGATAGATAAATATATAGATAGATAGATATATAGATAGATAGATAGATAGAAGAGAGAGAGAGCTATTAGAGAGATAGATAGATATGAGATATATAAATAGATATGAGATAAATGGATAGATAACTAGATAGATATGATATATGGATAGATATGAGATAGATAGATAGATATGAGATAAATGGATAGATAAATATATAGATAGATAGATAGATAGATAGATAGATAGATAGATAGAAGAGAGAGAGAGCTATTAGAGAGATAGATAGATATGAGATATATAAATAGATATGAGATAAATAGATATTACATAGATAAACAGATAAGACAAATAGATAAATATAAATGAGATCGATAGATAAATATATACAAGATAAATTGATATGAGATAGATAAATATATACGAGATAGATAGATAAACAGATATCAGATAAATAGATAGATAAATATATATGAGAGATAAATAGATATGAGATAGATCGATAGATTAGATAGATAGATAGATAGATAGATAGATATAAGATAGATAAATATATATGAGATAGATTGATAGATAAATATATATGAGATAGATAGATAAATGTATACGAGATAAATAGATATGAGATAGATAAATATGTACGAGATAAACATGAGATAGATAGATAAATAATATATAGATATAGATAGATAGATATGAGATAAATAGATAAAGAGATAAATATATATGAGAGATAAATAGATATGAGATAGATAGATATAGATAGATAGATATGAGATAGATAGATAGATATAGATAGATAGATATGAGATAGATAAATATATACGAGATAGATAGATTGATAGATAAACATGAGATAAATAAATAGATATGAGATAAATAGATAGACAAATATATATGAGAGATAAATATATGAGATAAATAGATATAAGATAGATAGATAGATAGATAGATAGATAGATAGATAGATAGATAGATAAATAGATGACATAGATAAATATATACAAGATAGATTGACAGCTAAACATGAGATAGATAGATAAATAGATATGAGAGATAAATATATGAGATAATTAGATATGAGACAGACAGATATAAGATAGATAGATATGAGATAGATAGATAAATAGATGAATAGATATGAGAGATAAATAGATATGAGATAGTTAGATAGATAGATAGTTAGATAGATAGATAGATAGATATGAGATAGTTAGATAGATAGTTAGATAGATAGTTAGATAGATAGATAGATAGATATGAGATAGTTAGATAGATAGTTAGATAGATAGATAGATATGAGATAGTTAGATAGATAGATAGATATGAGATAGTTAGATAGATAGATAGATATGAGATAGTTAGATAGATAGATAGATAGATAGATAGATAGATAGATAGATAGATAGATAGATAGATAGATAGTTAGATAGATAGATATTTAGATAGATAGATAGATATGAGATAGATAGATATGAGATAGATAGATAGATAGTTAGATAGATAGATAGATAGATAGATATATAGATAGATTAGATTTCATCAATAAGATATTTGCCTTTATGTGTTTTCAGAATACACAATATATCAGCACTGTTAAAGACTTTTTCCAACTTTAGTAAAGTGACCACTCTAAGTTAATTACACATTGTCTTCTGTCAGAAATTGCCTGTAAACATTAAACTGTATCAGTCTTATCAGTAAATGCTAAGAGAGGACTTCTGTATACAATAATAACAGAGTAATATATATCCACCCAAACAACAACAAAACAATCATATCCAGACAAAAATAATGAAATAAGCCACGAAACACACTATTATGTGCATTCAGATCACCACATAGAGACATTCTCCATAAAATGCACAATATTTGTACATTGTGTTTCTGCTACTTAGTAAAATAAGAATACTCCCATCAAACGTGGTAGATATTATGCTATGTAATTTATCTCTGCATAGATAACAACATGGCAGTTTCTTATACAATTTAAAGTATAGACTTTGCACTTTGTGGCTTACATTACTTTGTGGACTATCCGCATTAAAGCAAATTTAATAGGCTTCGTAAATGCTTATTAAATGCTTTAAGATAACACCTGAACTAGGCCTAAAACCATACACTGTACAGAATTTCATTCTCTCAATTTCTTTACAAAATATCTGGCTAACAATGTACAAATGAAATCTTCATATAAAACTCTGACTTAGAAACTTTGGTTCACTTTATCTGTACAATCCACAATGTAATATGTCAGCCTACCACTAATATAAACTATGGGGGTAAGAATATCTGTATAATAGTCTAATGATATCTGTATATAATCTAATAATATCTGTATATGATCTTACCTTTCACGTGGACAAGCTCAATTTCCTTGGGCGGCAATGGTTCCATGCTTGTCCCCAAATATTGGTCAAGGGACTCATTGAAGGTGATTTCGCTGGGGCTGGAGAGGTAGCAGTCTGGGTAATAATCCTCAGCGTCTTGGGTATATCCAGACATTTTTCAGGTCTAGCTGGATCTAGTCCTCGGTAGACTTTCCTTGTGCTGCATTCAAACTGATGTGACTCTGGTTTGTGAATGAGCAGCAGAGCGGCTTCTTATAGGGGATTGGAGAGCAGGTCACATGGATCAAAGTAACGAGGTGTGAAATGTCCCTTGGAGGCGAAGCCCATTTTGGAGAAGTCTGAGGCAGGTAGACGCTATTGTTGTAAGGGCTGGAGAGTCAGTCATTATTTCCTGAAGTAGGAACAATACAATAGGCTGCAATACACATTTCTGTTGATAGGTCACACTTCTAATATCCACACACATCCTACCTGTCCATTGAGGACAACCCCCCTATAATACTTTATCCAGGGATGTTTACGTCTCAGAGATTATACTAGCAGGCCCCAATAAATTATTGCAAATCACAAGGGGTCATTTGCTACTATCTCTTAAACTATGCTATGATATCCCAAACATAGGGTCAGCAATTGTTCCCCCAGGCAGAACATTTCCACAGACGCCAATGTCCGCTGGGTCTTTCTCAGGTTTTCAGAATTTGTAGTGATAAAAAAAATCACTTCGCGCCACATTACATCAAAACAAATATTAGCAAGGTGTTTTTTTTTCATGTAGCACACAAATACTTGATAGCTTTATTTGTATGCTGAAAGTTGATCTAGGACATGCCCTACCCCAACTATAAATCTGTCCCAACATTTTTAATTTGCCTCCTCCTCCAATGCAACAAGACTTTGCCCAGGTGGGAAGATACTCCATATTGTCCCAAATTGTAAAGCGCTACGGAATATGTTGGCGCTGATGATGATGATGATATTATGCTTTGCTCTCCTTAATGACTCATCAGCCCCGAAGAAATAAAAAAATTAAAATAACGGTTTATTCAAACAATGAAGCATTTTTTAAAATGAATTTCTCCTATAACAGAGCAGGTATTGTGACGGAACAACGGACACTCGCAACACTTGTTAAATGAATGGAGACGCTACGATTGGCGAATATTACCGCCAGCAGTGATTACCGTCAGCAATAGCAGTGTTATCGTCTGTAGTAACCCTTTATTGTATAGGGTGAAATAATAATAAGCGATATTACGATGAAACCGCCTGTCTTCACTGGCAAGGGGGCTGCTCCCTACTTAGTAAACTGTCCCCTTAGTGTGGGTTCAAAGTAAATAGTTTGGCTAAAATTCAAGAGATGGAACGGGGAAGGAAGGGAGGTGTAAGCGTAGCCAAAATACATTCTGGGCATGTTGGCGCAAATGCGGTTTAGGTAGATTCAGTCTCGGACGCACACGCGCCTGTCAGGGGACAGGAAAATTGCCGGTGTGCGACCGCTGGGGTAACCCGATGACCGTCAGCCGAAACGCTCCTTGCTCAACATTCAAGTGCAAAATGTGACATCTTTCAGATGCGATTTACGTTTGTGTCTTAGATGGAGTTTGTGTACAGTTGTGTATGAAGCCAGGTGACAATATCTACCTAATTTTAACGTCTCCAACACATCGGTCTTATGATACTGTATTACTAAAATTAATTGGCTATATCTGCGCTAATAAGTACAGTTATTTGCGTTACTTAAACAAGCTGGGAACATGCAGCAATTAGGAAAATGTTGAAGATTGATAAATAGGCTTTAATGATCATTTTATACACATGAGTAGGCAATATAAGTATTCATTTTAAACCTATATATGGTAAGTGAGAGACATTGCAAATCCAAGGGTCTGCCCAGTGTACGATATAGGGCAATATACCCACATATCAGGGCCGTAACTGGGGCTGTGCCACAGGGGCGACCGCCCAGGGCGCAATGCTGAACGGGGGCGCAATTTAGGAACATTTTAGGTTCATTTGGTTAAAATGGAGGGCTAGGGGGGCGGCATTTCTCTTTCTCGCCCCTTTTCCTTTTCTCGAATTCTAAGTTACGGCTCTGCCACATATATCACATTATCTCATAGGAAAAAGTTTAACTAGGGGAACTTTACATAGTGCCTGAATACATGGACATTATTATCATCATCTCCATTTATTTATATATATATATATATATATATATATATATATATATATATACAAGTTAACCCGTGCATGATACTCATGCATTCTAGTCAAATCAAGATACTTAAGGTCTTAAAAAGGTTCTTGTCATGCATTTGGGCCTAGCCCAGGCCTCCTCAGGGGAAGATCGTTACTTCCCGACGCAAGCGGCCTTTTTAATGTGTGTTCATGAGGTAAAATTACCTCACGAAAATGAGTTTGACCCCTCAACTCGTAAATTTAGCCTTTACTACCCCTCCCACGGGGGGAAGGGGGGATGATGGAAGTTAACTGACCTGACTATTCTAATTTTTTTGTCAAATAATGTCAGTATACCAAATTTCAGGTCGATTGGATGAGCCCTTTCTGAGAAAATAGTTTTTTCCACACACACACACACACTAACGCACGCCTCTACACATGTGTGTTCATGAGGTAAAATTACCTCACGAAAATGAGTTTGAGCCCTACCAAATTTCAGCCCTTTTTGATTTTTTTTTCCCACACACACTAAGAATTTAGTAGGTCAGTGTATAACTCTGCCCAGCAGGTGGCGCTGCAACTTGTTTTGTTTTTTTCACACACACACAGACAGACAGACGCCACTAAGCATTTATATATTATATATATATATATATATATATATATATATATATATATATATATATTTATATTTATATTATTTTGTATTTTGATTTATTGCCATTATCTGCACTGAATTACATGTATTTTTGTGTGTCCTTTGTAACCCTCAGTAATACATTGTGCCGTCAGCAGTCTTAAATTTCGTCCACAAAGCACCAACATTCTGCGGCAAAGTGATCACCTCTCTCTGCGCTACGTGTATGAACAGGAATATTTTACTCTACTTAGTAACTAGCGATTGCGTCCTCCCGCGTCTCATTACAGACACATGCTCATCCGTGTCATTTGCAAACTATATAAAACTATAAGCAGCATTTATGGAAACAGAGCAAAAATCAGCCAGATCTCGTATATCAGTGTTGACCTTGGTTTTTGTAAATGTCTGGAGATTTCTAGCTTTACATTTACAAAAATGACGAAGCCCATAAAATAAAGCAGCAGGAATTTATTACTGAGATTTATACAGTCGGCACTGACAGTTATAATGGTCCCTCTAGGAGGAACAACGCGCTAGTTCTGCGCCAGGTCTGGCCTGTTATAGCAAACACACCAGTTACCTGATTTGTTGCAGTCCAAATACTTACCCCCTTCCATTGCAAGCTAAACCACATCCCTGTTTTCATGCCACTTGCAGGGGGCACCATTCAGTTTCAGTAAATCACTTGTCCCTATTTTCTGCTTCTAAAGCTGGGTGCACACTACAGAAATTCCGACCAACTTTTTATGCCGAGCGATTTTACATGCGATCGATGGTCCGATCGCTCGGTCCATGGACTGCATACACACTAGCCTTGTTTAGGACAATAAAGGGAAGAGCGGACGTCCCTTTAGCGACTTTTTACAGCCATGTTGTCGTGAGCAATGACTGTAATTTCGTACTCACTGTTGTGGATCGGTCGGAAGTTTATACACACTACACAGCGGAAACGAGATTGGAACGCAAATATTAAACGGTACGACCAACCAAATGAGGCGATAATCGTCCATTTGGGCAGACTTTCGACCATCGTGTCACTGCACACACTGACCGGACTTTTGAACAAGCGGTCATATGTCGGCTGTTTGAGCCGATTATTGGACGAAAACAGTGTAGTGTGTACCCAGCTTAATACTGAGAAAGTAAACAGGGCTGGTAACTCTGTACTGGCGGAAGTGTAGGTTTGAAACAAGAAACTTAATCCAGTTAATAAAATGTTAGATATATCTGATCCTGTATACAATTCTTGTTCTCCTCATCCCTTGAAGTCTTAGATACAATTTATTTGAGTTTGCTCTGGATCTCCTACAAGTCCCAATACATCCTGTCCTACTTTTGACTGGGACTTGTAGTTCCACAGCAGCTGTAGAGTCAGGTGATCTAGGGACCCTGACATGGTGAGATTGTACTGTTGAATAGGTTTTAATAAGTAAACAAACAACAGATTAGTAAAGGGATTTATTATTATTTTATGCAACTAGGATAAAAAATGTAAGCACAATTACAAAATATTACAAAATATAATGTTTAATAACATATATATTTAATTCGAGCCACAAATTGCATCGCAATACATCATTTGTATCAAATTATGTATTTAGCAATAGAACACTGAACTGTTTATGTCTCCAGTGCATTTAAATATTGCAAACAAGTGATGTTATACTGGGTTGGAATGTCAGTCACACACAGAACTAGGGAGTAGTCTGTGACACATTGATATATTGTGATAGGTGTGAAGTCTGCTGACATGCAGGTATTGTCTGTAATGGGATGTCATTGTAACCTGTGAAAGCCTATCCCACATCATATCTCAGAGGCAATCCTATAGAAGTGTCTGTCTGCTGCCAGTTAATATGTTTATCATCCAGCAAGATGTATAACAAGGGGTCTGCTAACTGCCTCTTAGATAATAAGCAGCTAATGCAATTAAGGAATGTTACTGAGAAGACTGAAGTCACAATTATGTCTACAATTCATCATGAATAGCAGTATAGTCCGGTGTGTGTGTGTGTATGTGTATGTATATACATATATATAAAATAGTCCATGTCAATCTTAAATTATCTATCTATCTATCTATCTCTATATCTATCTATCTATCTATCTATCTATCTATCTATCTATCTATCTATCTATCTATCTATATACTCAATTATTCAAATAAACATACTGGTAGGTTAACTGACTGCTATCAAATTGACCCTAGTCTGTGTGTGTTGAGGAATTTAGACTGTAAGCTCCAATGGGGCAGGGACTGATGTGAGTGAGTTCTGTGTGCAGCTCTACAGAATTAGTGGCGCTATATAATTAAATAATTGATGATGATGATGAGAAAAATGAACAGACCAACACCAGCAAACCAGAGTACAAAAATACAAAATAATTTTAATGCAAAAAAATACAAAAAAGTCAAGAAATAAAATACATTACAAAACATTTCCTGCCCAACAATCGTTTCATTTCTCTTTACTTTTATATATATATTTATATATATATATATATATATATATATATATATATATATATATATATATATATACATATATATATATATATATGGCATTATCAAGATAAAGATACAATGTAGCACTGAAATGTTTATGTGCTTTAACAGAAATAAGTACTTTATGACTGTAAGTGCTGTGTTTCTTAGATAATATTTATGAGATTTCTTTTTGGATTTTATTTTCTATGGGATATTGAGGACCCACCTCAGTTGGGTTGCATAAATACATATATATGGGATCACATACATTAATAGACCCTTTGATGCATATTTTAGAATTGCTGTAAATGCCCTGATTCATTAGTGAAACTTAAGCAAAAAATTGAGTAAGTTTTCTTACTTAAGTTTTCTGGACAAAACCATGTTGCAATGTAAGGGGTGCAAATTAATTTATTATTTTACACATAAGGAAAATACTGACTGTTTTTTCATGTAGCACACAAATACTTGATAGCTTATTTGTACACCGAAATTTAAAGTTGATCTAGGACATGCCCTACCCCAACTATAAATCTGCCATCACATTTTAAATTTACCTCCCCCTCCAATGCAACATGGTTTTGCCTTACTTACTTACTTTTGCTTAACTTTCCTCAATGAATCAGGTCCTTATATGTTTTTCTACATACAGTAATAGACAGAGGCAGGAGACCAGTCACTTATCTGACACCTCGTGCCTCCTGCTGCCTCTCTACTAGGAGGCTGTAACTAATAGACAAAGGCAGGAGACCAGTCACTGATCTGACACCTCGTGCCTCCTGCTGCCTCTCTACTAGGAGGTGATAGTAATAGACAGAGGCAGGAGACCAGTCACTGATCTGACACCTCGTGCCTCCTGCTGCCTCTCTACTAGGAGGAGGCTGATAGTAATAGACAGAGGCAGGAGACCAGTCACTGATCTGACACCTTGTGCCTCCTGCTGCCTCTCTACTAGGAGGCTGTAAGTAATAGACAGAGGCAGGAGGCCAGTTACTGATCTGACACCTCGTGCCTCCTACTGCCTCTCTACTAGGAGGCTGTAAGTAATAGACAGAGGCAGGAGACCAGTCACTGATCTGACACCTCGTGCCTCCTGCTGCCTCTCTACTAGGAGGCTGTAAGTAATAGACAGAGGCAGGAGACCAGTCACTGATCTGACACCTCGTGCCTCCTGCTGCCTCTCTACTAGGATGCTGTAAGTAATAGACAGAGGCAGGAGACCAGTCACTGATCTGACACCTCGTGCCTCCTGCTGCCTCTCTACTAGGAGGCTGTAAGTAATAGACAGAGGCAGGAGACCAGTCACTGATCTGACACCTCGTGCCTCCTGCTGCCTCTCTACTAGGAGGTGATAGTAATAGACAGAGGCAGGAGACCAGTCACTGATCTGACACCTCGTGCCTCCTGCTGCCTCTCTACTAGGAGGCTGTAAGTAATAGACAGAGGCAGGAGACCAGTCACTGATCTGACACCTCATGCCTCCTGCCTCTCTACTAGGAGGTGATAGTAATAGACAGAGGCAGGAGACCAGTCACTGATCTGACACCTCGTGCCTCCTGCTGCCTCTCTACTAGGAGGCTGTAAGTAATAGACAGAGGCAGGAGACCAGTCACTGATCTGACACCTCGTGCCTCCTGCTGCCTCTTTACTAGGATGCTGTAAGTAATAGACAGAGGCAGGAGACTAGTCACTGATCTGACACCTCGTGCCTCCTGCTGCCTCTCTACTAGGAGGTGATAGTAATAGACAGAGGCAGGAGACCAGTCGCTGATCTGACACCTCGTGCCTCATGCTACCTCTCTACTAGGAGGCTGTAAGTAATAGACAGAGGCAGGAGACCAGTCACTGATCTGACACCTCGTGCCTCCTGCTGCCTCTCTACTAGGAGGCTGTAAGTAATAGACATAGGCAGGAGACCAGTCACTGATCTGACACCTCGTGCCTCCTGCTGCCTCTCTACTAGGAGGTGATAGTAATACACAGAGGCAGGAGACCAGTCACTGATCTGACACCTCGTGCCTCCTGCTGCCTCTCTACTAGGAGGCGATAGTAATAGACAGAGGCAGGAGACCAGTCACTGATCTGACACCTCGTGCCTCCTGCTGCCTCTCTACTAGGAGGCTGTAAGTAATAGACAGAGGCAGGAGACCAGTCACTGATCTGACACCTCGTGCCTCCTGCTGCCTCTCTACTCGGAGGTGATAGTAATAGACAGAGGCAGGAGACCAGTCACTGATCTGACACCTCGTGCCTCCTGCTGCCTCTCTACTAGGAGGTGATAGTAATAGACAGAGGCAGGAGACCAGTCACTTATCTGACACCTCGTGCCTCCTGCTGCCTCTCTACTAGGAGGTGATAGTAATAGACAGAGGCAGGAGACCAGTCACTGATCTGACGCCTCGTGCCTCCTGCTGCCTCTCTACTAGGAGGAGGCTGATAGTAATAGACAGAGGCAGGAAACCAGTCACTGATCTGACACCTCGTGCCTCCTGCTGCCTCTCTATTAGGAGGCTGTAAGTAATAGACAGAGGCAGGAGACCAGTCACTGATCTGACACCTCGTGCCTCCTGCTGCCTCTCTACTAGAAGGTGATAGTAATAGACAGAGGCAGGAGACCAGTCACTGATCTGACACCTCGTGCCTCCTGCTGCCTCTCTACTAGGAGGCTGTAAGTAATAGACAGAGGCAGGAGACCAGTCACTGATCTGACACCTCGTGCCTCCTGCTGCCTCTCTACTAGGAGGCTGTAAGTAATAGACAGAGGCAGGAGACCAGTCACTGATCTGACACCTCGTGCCTCCTGCTGCCTCTCTACTAGGAGGTGATAGTAATAGACAGAGGCAGGAGACCAGTCACTGATCTGACACCTCGTGCCTCCTGCTGCCTCTCTACTAGGAGGCTGTAAGTAATAGACAGAGGCAGGAGACCAGTCACTGATCTGACACCTCGTGCCTCCTGCTGCCTCTCTACTAGGAGGTGATAGTAATAGACAGAGGCAGGAGACCAGTCACTGATCTGACACCTCGTGCCTCCTGCTGCCTCTCTACTAGGAGGCTGTAAGTAATAGACAGAGGCAGGAGACCAGTCACTGATCTGACACCTCGTGCCTCCTGCTGCCTCTCTACTCGGAGGTGATAGTAATAGACAGAGGCAGGAGACCAGTCACTGATCTGACACCTCGTGCCTCCTGCTGACTCTCTACTAGGAGGCTGTAAGTAATAGACAGAGGCAGGAGACCAGTCACTGATCTGACACCTTGTGCCTCTTGCTGCCTCTCTACTAGGAGGTGATAGTAATAGACAGAGGCAGGAGACCAGTCACTGATCTGACACCTCGTGCCTCCTGCTGCCTCTCTACTAGGAGGAGGCTGAAAGTAATAGACAGAGGCAGGAGACCAATCATTCAATCTGTTTTTAAATTATTTTCAATCAAATCCATTCACATCTGATTTGGATGATAACAAGGACCATCTTTGGTGCTCACACGAATGTCAGCGAGATCCATCAACTACAGACATTTCCTGAGACACTGAAATGGATTTTAACTTCAGAATACACAAAACCTTTCCCTGTATCTGCCCCATTGTCTATAGATCCTGTATCTGTCTGTAGTGTGGATTGTTCCAGTGATGACATAATGGTCTAGATTTACTAAACTGCGGGTTTGCAAAAGTGGAGATGTTGCCTACAGCAACCAATCAGATTCTAGCTGTCATTTTGTAGACTGTACTAAATAAATGATAACTAGAATCTGATTGGTTGCTATAGGCAACATCTCCACTTTTTCAAACCCGCAGTTTAGTAAATATACCACAATGTGTCTTGCTCTTTACTTCAAAAGAGCTAAAAATCTGAGACACGCGTGTCCTGATGTAAATCTATATTTTGACTACAGACATGTTTATGTCGCTCATTGCTAGATTGTATGACATTAATCTTAATACAATATTATTGTCATGTAGCCTTATAACTCTAACTCACAAGTAGCGTTGTTACTGTAGAGCAGAATTAGGCGACCTGTTGTGGAACTCCCGTTTACACTAGGCAGGACATGCTGGAATCTGTAGTTCCACTCTAGATCCAGCGATTGCTACCTCTGCATTATTGTCACGTGATATAGTCCATGCTGGATGGTGAAGAGAACGTCTAGTGTAAACCTGTATTTCAGCTCCCAATGCCAGTAAGAAGAGCGGAGCCATTTATTTTCAGGGACAGAATACACATTGGAGATATTGAAAAAGAGAGGGCTCAAATAAAATACATTTTGGGGTGTTTCCTGCCACCGGTAAACTACTGTAGGGCTCTACATTGGACGCAAGTCCAATTTCTGACCGTAAAATGCGCTTTTAGTTACTGCGCACATGCACCCCAGAAAAAATTTCTTTATTAAGTTTATTACCCCATACCCACCGAACCAGGGATGAGTCCTATTTCTGTCTGTACGTTGCTGGAAAGGCTAGGATGGCATTAGCCCTGCTGTGCTAATATCTGCAACTTCACAAGGGAAAGGGGGACAACTTTGTCCCACCAATTTTGCCAATAGACTATGAGTGATATTTACTTTTTGTTGGAGGGGGGTACACATGCTTTTGTTGTTGAAAAAAACAACAACAACTATGTTGTGTATTTATTTATTTAAACAAACCAAAAAACACATTCACACGACAGTCATCGTCCTCAACTTGATGATGATGATGGCCGGTCGCCCCTGCTGCCTGTTTCACTTACAGCATTTTACGTACCGCGCGGGTGTCTAAAGATACCGCCAGCTCTGCATGCGCCAATACAATACATATTTTTTTAGGCCGCAATTTGCGCCTACATCTTTTGTGTAAATAGCTTCCGGCTCTATATGGACCCCGGTATTGTCACTTGGACCCCGCTTTGCTGTGGCGTTAGTCACCAGGCATTTGTTAAAACAGATTGATTAATGTCAGCAACAAAAGTGAGTCATCAAGATTTGGGGGCAACAAAATGGTAAAGAATTTGTACCCCTGCCCTCGACAAACTTACCCCCCCCCCTCCCCAGTCAGTAGCGGTCAGCAAGAGCTAGAACTGAACGGATGGATAGATGTTGAGGGGCATTAGCTAATCTTTATCACTTTTATTTTACTTAATGAGGATCAGATATAACAATCAGATCAGCAGGGATTATTTCTGAGTTAATTATGGTGATCGCTGGCTTCTCACTGACTAATGACATAATATTAAACTCTTAACATAAGTAATGAGCCACTGAGTGGTTAATGACATGAGATTGGCAACCAACAAACTCATTTGTTTTCAGCTAACAAGCCCTTCATTTCTTCAATAAAATTAATAGGGGAAGAATGTCAGATAGAGGCAGAGTCTGATTATCCAATAGACTGACTTACGGTGCAAGGATTTTTTTGAGAGGGGAATGAAAAATTTTGGGGGGTGCAAAGTTGTGACAGAGAGAGGTATAAACTTAATTGAAACTTAATTTCATTTATAAGCCAATAGTTTGTTCTCCAAAGTAAATAGAAAACATGAAAGAAAAATGTAGTAAAATTTTGATCTTGTATTTCCCCGGTAAAGGCTGAAGGCAACGAGTCATCCTTGGGTGATAAGCAAGTAGGCGACAGTCGCAGGCGCGACAGCCCCTCGCCCTTCACATCTTCACCCCCAGTAGCGCTCGTTCATGCTCCGTTCCGTTATATAGTTCTGATTTTAATGAAAAGAAAATCGGTGACAACGATTGCTGTGACCCTGTTAAAAAGCCAAGTAGAGTTCAGTTTCAAAAACAGTGGAACATAAACATTGGTGGCTGGGTGGGGGGCGGAGGAAACTGGATTTTAAATTAAGGACAGGTTTGTTTTTACCTACTGTGTATTAGACTGGAGTGGGAGTCTGAACCCTTAATCAGGCCCTGGATAGAGGGGCATTAGCGTGTGGGGTGTATACTCACCCATTTATGGTGCATTTACTACAACACCTAGGACAGCTTCAGCCGAAAATCTCTCCCTATGTATAATAGACACTGGTTGAGGGCGACAGTGCCTTGGGGCACCACCTAGGCTGGACCTCTCAACTCTACCTTTGTGCCCTCCGCACTATTTGTAAAGCTGGGTACACACTACAGGGTTTTTGTCCAATAATCGGCTCAACCAGCCGACATACGACCGCTCGTTTGAAAGTCGGGTCAGTGTGTGCAGTGACACAATGGTCGAAAGTCTGCCCAAATGGACGATTGTCGCCTGATTTGGTTGGTCGTTCCGTTTAATATTTTCGTTCCAATCTCGTTTCCGTTGCGTAGTGTGTATAAACTTCCGACCGATCCACGACAATCCTCTGATACTTCCTACGAAATTTAAATCATTGCTCACGACAACATGGATGTAAAAAGTCGCTAATGGGATGGCCACTCTTCCCATTATCATCAAAAACAAGGCTAGTGTGTATGCCAGTGGTTCCCAAACTTTTGCAGTTCACGGCACCCTTAGAGTCTCCAAATTTTTTCAAGGCACCCCTCCAAAATAATTACTGAACAGTCCTGTTTTAGAAGTAGTTGGGTCAAAAAATTGTAATAAGTATTTAGGTCAGGACAGAAATACTTATTTAGTTGTATGCAAAAATGCCCCCTCTGCATCCAGACACTCTGCCCCCAGGCACTCTGCCCCCTCTGCAGCCCTCTGGCACGCTGCCCCCCCCTGCCCCCCTCTGTCACGCTGCCCCCCACTGTCACACTGCCCCTCTCTGTTGCCCGCTGTCCCCCTCTGCTGCCCGCTGTCCTCCTCTGCTGCCCTCTGTCCCCCTCTGCTGCCCGCTGTCTTCCTCTGCTGCCCTCTGTCCTCCTCTGCTGCCCGCTGTCCTCCTCTGCTGCCCTCTGTCCTCCTCTGCTGCCCGCTGTCCTCCTCTGCTGCCCGCTGTCTTCCTCTGCTGCCCGCTGCCCCCCTCTGCTGCCCGCTGTCCTCCTCTGCTGCCCTCTGTCCTCCTCTGCTGCCCGCTGTCCTCCTCTGCTGCCCTCTGTCCTCCTCTGCTGCCCTCTGTCCTCCTCTGCTGCCCGCTGCCCCCCTCTGTCCTCCTCTGCTGCCCTCTGTCCTCCTCTGCTGCCCGCTGCCCCCCTCTGTCCTCCTCTGCTGCCCGCTGTCTTCCTCTGCTGCCCTCTGTCCTCCTCTGCTGCCCGCTGCCCCCCTCTGCTGCCCGCTGTCCTCCTCTGCTGCCCTCTGCCCCCCTCTGTCCTCCTCTGCTGCCCGCTGTCCTCCTCTGCTGCCCTCTGTCCTCCTCTGCTGCCCGCTGTCCTCCTCTGCTGCCCTCTGTCCTCCTCTGCTGCCCGCTGCCCCCCTCTGTCCTCCTCTGCTGCCCTCTGTCCTCCTCTGCTGCCCGCTGCCCCCCTCTGTCCTCCTCTGCTGCCCGCTGTCTTCCTCTGCTGCCCTCTGTCCTCCTCTGCTGCCCGCTGTCCTCCTCTGCTGCCCTCTGTCCTCCTCTGCTGCCCGCTGTCCTCCTCTGCTGCCCTCTGTCCTCCTCTGCTGCCCTCTGTCCTCCTCTGCTGCCCGCTGTCCTCCTCTGCTGCCCTCTGTCCTCCTCTGCTGCCCTCTGTCCTCCTCTGCTGCCCTCTGTCCTCCTCTGCTGCCCGCTGTCCTCCTCTGCTGCCCTCTGTCCTCCTCTGCTGCCCGCTGTCCTCCTCTGCTGCCCGCTGCCCCCCTCTGTCCTCCTCTGCTGCCCTCTGTCCTCCTCTGCTGCCCGCTGTCCTCCTCTGCTGCCCTCTGTCCTCCTCTGCTGCCCGCTGCCCCCCTATGTCCTCCTCTGCTGCCCGCTGTCCTCCTCTGCTGCCCTCTGTCCTCCTCTGCTGCCCGCTGTCCTCCTCTGCTGCCCACTGCCCCCCTCTGTCACGATCCTTCTCCCAGCCATAGAATAAAGAAAAAACACAGAAACTTACCAATCCGCGCGGCGCCGACCCAGCAGCCTCCTCTCTCCCGCAGCTGTCACTGAATATCGACGTCAGCCGCGCGGATTGGTAAGTTTCTGTGTTTTTTCATTTCTCTATGGCTGGCCCGGCCCGCGGCACCCCAGTGACAGCGCCGCGGCACCCCTGGGATCCGCAGCGCACACTGTGGGAACCGCCGGTGTATGTTGTCCATGGACTAAGCGATTGGACCATCGATCGGATGTAAAATCGATCGGCATAAAAAGTTGGTGGAAAATTCTGTAGTGTGTACCCAGCTTAAGTCTCGTATTTATTACCAGAGATGTGACACATCTCTGGTAATCTCTGGTGATAAAAGTCCACAGATGCCGTTTTGGATTTTCCATGCATTGCTATCTGGAGAAAGCTGAGTGGATACATTATAATTATCATCATCACAAGACAATGCAGAAATAGCACCTTAAAGTCCCAAATCTACTGAATAATACAATAGCTAATTACATTTTATTTAATTCCCAGAGATCCCGGCATTGATATACTGTGACCTGGTTTGTGGACTCACAGAAGGATGTGCGTGGACCAATCAGCGATGAGAGGGAAGCATTGTTTCAGACAGGGTGACATCACTGGGACTCAGACAATGCTCAGGTTGTGGATTGTATGACTGCTGCCTGTAGTGGGACATTTAAATTAAGACTCTTCTTTGATCTGGATTTTATCTCACACCTTTATTCACAAACCAAAGCTTCAAAGACTTCAGACACCTCACAGGCTCACTTCCTATGCAGACCATATACGTATCTGACAAACTAACTCTGGCTGCAAATGTTGTGATTCAATATATCTTTACTGACAGTGTTACATAGTAATAAATATTCTCTGGTTCTATGTAATCTTGTCACTAATCTCTTTGGAGTTATTATAAAATGATAATGTCATGTTTCTGAATCAAAATAGTACCTTAATTTACCGTTTGGCACAGACATGCTGACATTTGACTCTTAAATTGCAGTTAGATTGTAAGCTCAGGGTACTCTTTCCTCCTGTCTTCTTGTCTGTTCCGATCTTGGCAAGATGTGTCCTTGTATTTACTTCTTGCGTGTGTCGTATCGTGCTTGTATAGTATGTCTGTCATTTAGTCAGTTCAGTATGATAATAGTAATACATTTACTAAATACTAAGGGGTATATTTACTAAGCTGCGGGTTTGTAAAAGTGGAGATGTTGCCTATAGCAACCAATCAGATTCTTGTTATCACTTTGTAGAATGCACTAAATAAATGATAACTAAAACCTGATTGGTTGCTATGGGCAACATCTCCACTTTTCAAACTTGCAGCTCGATACATTTACCCCTAGTAGTCCTGAGCGATGACAGTAGACATAGTTCAAAAGAGACTGGGTTGATAACTTCAGCGTATTTGGGACCCAGCTAAGATTAAGTTTGATGGAGTCTGATGTGACAGACTCTAGCTCCTACTTCGAAATCAGGATTTCTGCAGCAATGTTTATCTGCAAAAGGATTTTTGTTTGTAAACTTTGTTTTGTAATGAATATAGCAACTTCTTCACCGCTGCTTTGCAGAAGAAAAGAGGAGGAAAAGAATAATTCTATACCAAAGTTTTGCCAAAAGGCTTTCCAGAGTTTGATATCAATTTCATTTTAGTGTGTCGGACCCGTACAAGAATCATCGTGTTCAGAATTATTATTATTTTTGTATTTTTTATTTATGAGGTCCACAAATGGTCCACAGCGCCATACATGGAATTTACAGTAGTATATATTACACAGACAGCAAATAAGAAAAGGAAGGAAACTTCTGTACAGACCGCTGGTGTGAGCTTTTTTATGGATTTTGGTCTGTAAGCAATAATAAAGTTGAATTGTGAGAAAAGTAAAGATGATCTTGACCTGATGAGGATTCAGTCTCTTGACTGTCTCAGTATATTAAATTTTTTTTATGGTTGCTGTATAAAGTGATGATGTGGTATTACAAAAGTGCAATTTGACAATTTAGAAATTCAACATTTTCAATGTTCATAATTGATATAAGAGGAAGAGAATCCCCTGGAAAAATAAGCACAGGGGGTAAATGTATTACGTTCATATTTGAATAAGTTGCCGTAAATCGGCAACTTTGCAGGGGAAATTTAAAGCGGCGGTGGCTTGTAAAGGCAAACTTGCCTTTACAAGCAATCGCCGCTTTAAATTTCCAACCAATCAGATTCTAGCTGTCATTTTGAAGAATGCACTAAATAAATGAAAGCTAGAATCTGATTGGTTGCTATAGGCAACATCTCCACTTTTTCAAACCCGCAGTTTAGTAAATATACCCCATAAAGCTGTGTCAGAGGCTGATTTTGACTTTTTAAAAGCTAGGTGGGTTTCTGGGGAGAATAATGACAAATTAACTCCTCTTTGTCAGTGCAATGATTGGTGCAATAATTTAAGTCCCTTAATGAATGTCTTCTAGTAGTTAGCAAATCTTTAGAACTTCTGTACAGATTCTAGATTCACAGATCAGCACACTGAATAGGACCTTAATTGTATCCATTTGAAAACCGTCTTTAAAAATAATGAAACCCCTTCAGAGAGTTCAAAGATACATTAATTTGCCAATTAGTCTTTCTCTCTCAGTTTTTCTAAGACTAGAATTTGTGGAGGTTTTAGGAGGCTTACAAGGCAGGTGGTAATAATATAAAAAAACACTTTGAGTTTTGTAACCTTAACAGACAAATCAGTTGATGTCCTCAGAACCAATTTACAGCTGTGGCCTTGCTAGTATCAGTGTGGTTGTCCCCCACACAGCATCGCAAGCTGGGAACTGAAGCTACAGATAAAGAAATTCAACTTGTGACTGTTCATGGGAGAAAGAAAACTACTGATATCCAAATAAGGACTGGGGGCGTTGTTGAATATCATCATCATCATTTATTTATATAGCGCCAACATATTCTTTAGCGCTTTACAATTGGGGAAAAACATAGTAAACTAATAAACAAACTGGGTAAGACAGACAAAGAGGTGAGAAGGCTGCTCGCAAGCTTACAATCTATTGGAATGATATTCTGTAGCTAGTAGCAACGTGTTATATTCTTAAAAGACTTGGGAGGAATAATTTATGTAGTGAGGCAATAAGCTCTATAAAAAGGTTATGCAAAATAAATGAGCTCAGCTCAGAATCTTAAAGGATATACTCCTGTGTGTCTTGATTACTGGACTCCCAGTTAACTGGTGTATAATAAATCACAGATAAGCTGAAGGACGTTGATAATTGAAAGAAGAAAAACCTTAACAAATTACATGTCTTCCAAAAACGTAGCTAAAAATTAGCTGAAAAAGTTTTTACTAAAATCCTAGAAGACCGCAGTAGCGTTACATAACCCAAAAGTTTTAACCAAATATTTGTAGTGTCCAGTCTATGTGTCCAGTCTATGTTGCTGAAACCTCCCTGTCTATAGGCATCTTTAAGATCAAATTTTGAAAAGACATTGGCCCCTTTTATTTAGTGAAGTAGTTATCTGATATTAAGAGAGGATATTACTGATATTATTAAGATAATCAATGCAGATGCACAGATTTTAATCTTCCTGGGAAACAAAAAAGAATCCGCCAGGTGACATCCATGTCTAATAAACTTTTTTTTTTTCAATATAGTCATTTGTAGCTCTGGTTTCTTGACATGAAAGGGTATAAACGTTCCCTTTGGGGGGGTGGGGGGGGAGGTATGGTTCCAGACGCTAAATCAATATAGCAATCGTACAAACTATGAGGTGGCAATATCTCTGCATCAGAGAATTGGTGGCAATGTATAGTTGACTCTTCCACAGACATGGAGGCAATATTTACTGGGTAAATAATGTATGTGTGTGAATCTGGGTGTACGTACTCTCTGCCTAAATGTTACTTGTCATACATGGACCGATAGAACTGAGGGCAGGATACGCACAAGCGTCTGTTCACTTAAAGCTCACATCAGAACACATTAAAAAAAAATGTTAAAAAAAGAACAACTCTTAACAGTATAATCATTAATAAAAAATATTGATGTTTAAGTTTTTTTTGTTTTTAAATATATTTTTTTACATTCAATTCATAAATCATTATACTTTAATGCGTACTATATATACAATGAGTTTATGTAATCAATCTTCATAGCATACACCTGTTCTGTGCTACATGGTGGCGCGCATGCGTGTAGTTTTTAAAACAAAGACTATGCTGTGTCAGCCATCACTATCAGTCGGCACTTACACCTGCCCTGGAGCTGGCGCAAAGGAAACGGCTAAAAAAAGACGCGTACTTTAGATAAAACCAAGACCTGAATCGGCCAAATCTGCGTTGGCTCACCGGCACTGCACGCTGCCTACGGTAATCCGCCCCGTTCCCACCACGATTCTGCCCTTCAAGTCGTAGCCAGTCGCAAGTGTCAGTTGCGTTCAGACATGAATTGCGTGCAATTATTGGTGGCTCAGTGGTTAGCACTTCTGCCTCACAGCACTGGGGTCATGAGTTCAATTCCCGACCATGGCCTTATCTGTGTGGAGTTTGTATGTTCTCCCCGTGTTTGCGTGGGTTTCCTCTGGGTGCTCCGGTTTCCTCCCACACCCCAAAACACATACTGGTAGGTTAATTGGCTGCTATCAAAATTGAACCTAGTCTCTCTCTATCTGTGTGTGTGTATGTTAGGGGAATTTAGACTGTAAGCTCCAATGGGGCAGGAACTGATGTGAATGAGTTCTCTGTACAGCGCTGCGGAATTAGAGGCGCTATATAAATAGCTGATGATGATGATTATTGTAACGTCTGCTTCGGAACATACGCAGAGCTATTTCACTCAAGATATAGTATGCAAATTATTTTAAAACAAATATACATTTCATGTAAAATACGCAAACACAACGTTTTCACAAATAATATGGAGCAGCGGTTGTCACGTGATGCAGAATACAGGTACTCGTTGAGCTAAAAGAGATTGTTTTATTAGATAGCGAAAATCAATGATGGCGGCTCTATAGGAAATAGGGACAAAATCAGCAGCAAGCACATTTTTGCTGGTGAAACAAACAGAACAATGAGCAATTCAGCCACAGGTTTGTGGTCAAATTGTAATGATCAGGCTGCTCATGAGCCACATCAAACGCATAACTCCCAAATGTCCCACTGTCCTCCGGTCGTCACATTTGTCCCGACTCATAAAAACATAGGACGTAAGTCCATGTCTCGCTCACCAAAGGCGGGTGATGGCCGTTGCCTAGCACAGCAGAAGCACTGGGTTCCCCCAACCCCAGTATTTGCGTACAGGGTGCTGAATTTGTGGGACAATGGTGGGAGGTATGCCAAACAACTAGATCGCAATAAAGTCATGGGCACCTGAACTTCTCAGTAAAATGATGCGCCCTCAGATGCAGACACGGGGGACATTTTCTTATGGAATCGGATGCAACCCCATATATGGTTATACATTGGGTGATTCATTTGGGTAAACTGACCAATCAAAATTGCAGATTAATCTACCAGCCTGTTATAACATTTGAACAGCTGAGAATTTTTGCAAATATCATAGTACGGCCAATGGATAAACTTTTTTTTTTTGTCCTCCAACATATGGCCCGTGCAGAGAATACTAAAACACCCTGTGGTATCATTTTTCCTTATTTAAAAATGTAGACATTTTTTTTTTTTCTCATGGTGTTCCACAAAGGTTTTCAAAAGATCTGGACTTTCATAAACAAAAAAAAGTTAAGAGATCCTGTAATATGTACAATGTCTAGAATATGTGATTTTTGTCTCCCTCTGCTGGTGCGTATGGGTAGCAGTAGCCAAGTACATCTTTGCATGATGATGGAATTGAACCATTGTAACTGAGAAATAGAGAAAGATATTTCACGGTTACCTAGGTCCGGAATTAAAAGACAATTCATTTATATATTCACATTTTTAAATCATGTTGCTTCTCCAATAAATAAAATATGATACAAGTGTCTTTATTAAATGTAGATGTGTATGCAAATAACTTATATACAGTACTTCAGTGCTTGTATGTATATCATGCTGTGGGGTATTTGGAGCCAAGGGTATATTTCCACTAATATGCATGCCCAAAATTATAAAATTAAATGGCAAAAAGTTGGTACTTGAAAACATTAGAAGAGGGGTTGTGTGAGTGAAAGGACCAATCACATGCTACAATCGCTTGATTGTGGCTTGTGATTGGTCCTCCTGCTACACACTTACTGGTTTTTGGTCCATGGCCTATTTTGCCCCTGATTTCCAATCATTAATGTGGAGAGGTACAATATACATTACAGTAATATATATTACAATATAATTGTATCATGATCTGCGCTGTCCTGTTGTATAGAGAGATGTAAAGTCTTACTGGACTTTCTACATCCAGAGCACCATACAAAGACGTCACCGATGAGCTCAGGGCTAGAAAGTCTCCGATAGCTACAGAACTGACCCCTTCGTCATGTCTGGGGCCCCGTCTCAGATTCTGCATTGTGGTCCCAGGAATCTTTAGCTACACCACTGTCAGTAGTAGAGTTGAGGCAGGAGTCTAAAACTGAACATTAATTTAAATTAATAATGTGCCTCTACCTGTCAATATATAAATCATACGTGACCTGATGTATCAGACTCCCATAGTCCCATAGAGTATAAGCTTGCGAGCAGGACCTTCTCACCTCTCTGTATTACCCAGTATTATTTTATTAGTGTTTCAGGGCCGTAACTAGGGCTGTGCAATAGGGGCGACCGCCCAGGGTGCAATGCTGAAGGGGGGCGCAGTTTTTGAATATTTTAGGTTAATTTGGTTAAAATTAAGGGCTAGGGGGGCAGCATTACTCTTTCTCGTCCCAGGCGCTAAAATTCTAAGTTACGGCTCTGATGTGTTATTCCCAATTGTAAAGCGCTACGGAATTTGCTGGTGCTACATAAATAAATGTTGATGATGATGAGTCTCCTCTCTTTTAAACACAACCAGAGAGGGTGGGCAGCATCCTCTGCTGACAAGGACATGTAGTATATATCATATTTGCCAACTTCAGGAAGATGCCAGGGGAAGGTGGTCGTGCGGGACTCGACGCATCGCATGATTTGGCCATGCCCTTGCAACGTAATAACGCAGTCATTACTGCGGGGCAGGGCCAAAATGGAGAGATTCCCTGAGATTTACGTCATTTTGGCTCTAATTGTGTAGTCCGGGAGACCTACCTGGAATTTGGGAGTCTCCTGGACATGCCGGGAGAGTTGGCAAGTATAGTATATATTGTATAAGAAAAAATCTAGGTCTACCTCTGAGTTTGTGGGAACAGTTGTAACAGGAAGGCATAATCATGCACAGGTATAGTTTACCATTATATATATATATATATATATATATATATATATATATATATATATATATATGGAATAGATAGATATACAAAATCTGTGAGCCCATATGTCATCACTTGTGTCCATTAGACAACCTTGTGTATTATAAAGAATCACATTATCCCAGCTGTATATTACCAGAGTCCTGTACAGAAGCAGGTCCTGTGTCCCCTGTGACTGACATATATAACATATAACTACAGTAAGTGTATTATAATCACATTATCCCTCCTGTATATTACCAGAGTCCTGTATAGAGCAGGTCCTGTGTCCCCTGTGACTGACATATATAACATATAACTGCAGTAAGTGTATTATTATAACATACATCAGACCTCTGTGAGGGGACCGGAAGTGAGGGGCGGGGGCGCGCACTCGCACGGTGACAGCTCACCTCGGAGAACGTGCGGCGCGCTCCCGGACCGACAGTATGCGCATGCGCACTGGGCGGCGGTGACGTGCGCGGCCCCGGGTGACTGGGACGGTGGAGCCGGAAGTCGGGACGTGGCCGGCGCTGTGTGAGGGGGGAGGATGGCGGTGGTGAGCGGTACGGAGCGGCTGGAGGTGTCTATAGATGGGATGACGCTGACCCCGGATCCTGAGGAGCCCGCGGGGCCCCGAGAGGAGGAGCCGGAGCCACAGGACGAGGCTGTGAGCTGGGAGCAGCGCTGGGGCTTCAGCCTGGAGGAGCTGTACGGGCTGGCCCTCAAGTTCTTCAAAGGTATCTTATACCCAGCAATAACACCCAGCTGAGAGCTCCAGACCCTGCCTGTGGCCCCTGCTGGCCCTGGGAGCTGTGCCCCCCACTGAAGGTACACTGGCCTGTGGCCTTAGGAACCTATCACCAATGGGTAGGCTCCTAAGGCCACAGCAATAAATATATATTTTGCCCTGTGTGTTGCTGTCTCTAGGATGCATCCACGGTGGCTCAGTGGTTAGCACTTCTGCCTCACAGCACTGAGTTCAATTCCCAACCATGGCCTTATCTGTGTGGAGTTTGTATGTTCGCGTGGGTTTCCTCCCACACTCCAAAAACATACTGGTAGGTTCATTGGCTGCTATCAAAATTGACCCTAGTCTCTGTCTGTCTGTCTGTGTGTGTATATTAGGGCATTTACACTGTAAGCTCCAATGGGACAGGGACTGATGTGAGAGTTCTCTGTACAGCGCTGCGGAATCAGTGGTGCTATATAAATAAATGGTGATGATGATCCCCTGTCATGCAGTGCACAGAATTGTCCCTTCTACTCTTAAAATGGACAACAGTTTATGGTGTGTTTAGAATCCCACACTTGTCTACTTTATATTTTGTTTTACTATTATAACAATTTTAGACAAACTCTATAATATTGGGTATTCTATATAGGGTGTTTTAGTTTGTAGTCTGGAACATCCTTTCAGTTACTTATTGATGTGTGTAGTGGGCATATCGGCATTCACGTGGAATATGTTTATATTGCAGACTATCTGTCACAACCACACAAGAATCACAAATCCAGAATACATTAAGTGTCCCAAAGGGATGGCTGTCATTGTTGTATTGTCATGTGATTTGCACTAGTGACAGACGGGGGTGTCACTCTTATTCCTAGGGCTTCCTCTGTCCTTCACACTTCGGCCACCTCATCTGAGAGGCCACAGGAAACTGGGCAGCCTCTCAGGAGCTCTACAAGCTTCCAATTCAAATGTGTCCCATCACTTAACAGCAGGAAGCCGTGTAAAACACATTTGTTTCCTCTAACATATGATGCAGTAGTGCTATAGTTTGAACTGCGTTCTGTTTCACAAGGTGTTTTTGTTTTGGTGCGTTTATGACACTATTGTTACCCCGGTGACAGTTTAAATCCCTCGCTATTGTAATTTTCTTTGATCACTAGGGGGCACCTGCAATTTAAATGTCAGATTGTATATTACTGTCCTTGGTCTTATAAGGTGGTGTTTAGGGCAATGTGTTTTTCTAGTATAAACACAGTAACAGTTGCATATTTGCATTCTGTAGGATATACAATCTGACCTTTATGTGCTCTTGCATCACGACAAGATACTTCCTGCTGTCAGCTTTGTGTGCATCTTGCTTGACTATTTGCATAATGTTTTAGCAGCACATTAAATCCTAAATTTGAACAGTTTTGCTGTTATAAGGATAAGATGTTGTAACATATTTATTATTGTTGTTTACCGTTGATGTCCTGATTGCCGGGTATTCTTGTGGCTAGATTTACTAAACTGCAAGTTTGAAAAAGTGGAGATGTTGCCTATAGCAACCAATCAGATTCTAGCTGTCATTTATTTTGTTCACTCTACAAAATGACAGCTAGATTCTGATTGGTTGCTATAGGCAACATCTCCACTTTTTTAAACCCGCAGTTTAGTAAATATACCCCATGGTGTCTAAAAAGTACCTGTGTTTTATACCACTTTCATACTGCCGCCCCTGCAATATCCCGGGTTTTTGAAGCCGGGTTTTTGCAGGGGCTCGGAGCGTCCCAGCTCAGAAACACCATTCATACTGCACCTTGGACCCTGGAATTTCCCGGGTTGACCCCATTCATACTGCACAAGTCTGTGCCCTGGCAATTTGTGGGAGTCATCACCAGAGCACTTTTCATTGGCTGAAAGCTGGAATATGGAAGTAAAGAAAAAATAAATAAATCTCAGTTTCTCTCTCTGTGTCTCCCCTTCCCCCTTCCCCTATGCAAAAACCCTCTCTCCCCTATGCAACTATGCAAAAACCCTCTCTCCCCTATACAACTATGCAAAAACCCTCTCTCCCCTATGCAACTATGCAAAAACCCGGTGTTTTTCCATTCATAGTGCAGGCAACCCGGGTCCGACCCGGGAATTACCCCTCGATAAATCCCGGGTTGAAGACCCGGGTTTTTAGACCCGGGATTTTTCACTTGTACCATTCATACTGCACCAAGACCCGGGTCGTTTGAGCTCGACCCAGGAAAAACATGGGATTTTGGTGCAGTATGAATGGGGTATTAGAGAACTTTTTGTCCAGTCCAGTTTTGGAACTTTTTCTGTTTACCCCATCATCACAGTGGCTGCAAATTGCAGGACAGTCTGTCACCAGGACAATAAGATAAGCAAAGTGGAATTTTAAACAAATTCGGAGCCTGGTGAGTGAGCATGGTGTCTTATGTAGGAACAGTTGTGATAACATCCCTAGAGAGAAGCAACATGATAACACAAGCGGACCTCCTCCTGGCTGAATGCACAATGTGCTGTGATCATTGAGCTACGTGTACACACTACAGAAAATTTCTCCTGAGGCAATGTCCTTAATGATTTTACCAACGATAAAAAATAAAAAATCCTGATCAGCAAACTGAACACATTTTACAATATTTACATCCAGATCTGTGCTCTTAGTCTGTCATAACCAACGGCTGAATAGATCATGACTCTGCCCATTCCATAGAGATCTATGGACGCTGCCGATCATGAGCGCATACACACTGCAGAATTGGAACAACATTGTTCCAACGCTGAACAATATTTTTAGTTTAATTTAAAAATCAAATGAAACGATACAATGTGGTTTGGAACAATAATCATTCATCATTGGTGCGTACACACTAATGTGATATCGGGCCGAACAGTCGTTTATCATGTGATTGGCCCCACAATCTGAAAACCCTGTAGTGTGTACACAGCCTAATGAAGGACCTAGGAGCTGTCTTGTTCGTTCTTGTCAGATGACTGAGAACGGGTCGGTTTATCAAAATCTATTGCATTGATACTATAAAGTTAGATATCCTCAGTATATAATTATGCAGTGTGGTTACTGGGACTTGTCGTGTCCTGTTCTACAGGCTGGTGGACCACAGGCTCTAACGGTTATTTAAAAACATTGTGCAAAGCTGCAAATTTGCCCTGAAAGCACAACAGCCAATAAGCTGTTTGCTTTCATTTGTCTTCAGCAAGTTACCTTGCAAGCAAATATCTAATTGGTTGCTATGGTCTTAGTGCAGATTTGTACCTTTGAGCAATATTGGTAAAGCCACAGCATAGACTTATGCTATTGTGATTTACGCAGTTCGTTAGATCATGTGTAGTCGGCTTCTCTCCTGATGCTGGTAATGACAAGCTCATTGACCTGGAGGCTGCCATGTTGGTTGCAAGGAAGCTGAAGCTTGTCTTATTTTTGCAGACTATTGTTATGGCAACCAGTGCGGCATAAACTTGTAGAACTATTAGTAGAAGAAGTCTTCACCTTTCCCGTAGAGACTAGTTACGCTCACAGGTACTCGGATGCCCCCAGGACTTACACTCAGTGTAGTACAGGTTTATGTTCACACAGCAGCACACAGGTGCAGGAGGTAATACACAGGGTAGAGACAGGCCAGAGATCTACGGACTGAACAGAGCACCGGTGGAGAAGTTGGTCACAAGCAATGGTTCAGAGTCCGGGTACAGGCAGAAGGTCAGGGTCACAAGCAATGGTTCAGAGTCCGGGTACAGGCAGAAGGTCAGGGTCACAGGCAAAGGTTCAGAGTCCGGGTACTGGCAGAAGGTCGGGGTCACAGGCTATGGTTCAGAGTCCGGGTACAGGCAGAAGGTCAGGGTCACAGGCAATGGTTCAGAGTCCGGGTACAGGCAGAAGGTCAGGGTCACAGGCAATGGTTCAGAGTCCGGGTACTGGCAGAAGGTCAGGGTCACAGGCAATGGTTCAGAGTCCAGGAAACAGGCGGAGATCATACACAGAGAAAGCAATCCAAGGTTTCAACACCAGAATAGCACAGGAGCAGGCAGCAGTACTGAGACAGGACGCTATAACCAGCAGTGAGGCTCAGTCCTCACTGCCTTAAATAGTGCCAAGGGGCAATCAGAGCAAGGCCCTGCAAGTGCTCCTAGGTTTTTGCCTAATAAATTACTGGCACAGTTGCCAAATGAGAAAGCAGAGTGCCCAGCTGCTAAACTAAACAGCCATGATTTGGCTGAACCTAACTAGTCCTTCGCATGCCCGGCTGTTTGACAGCTGGTCAGGCGCGGCGGCAGGGAGCTACAGGCGTCCCGGGACGTGGTGACTGGAAGTGACATCCCGGTCGTCATAGCAATGGCCGGGATGCCGGAGACCAGGGGCAGTGAGTCGCGGCGGCTCCTGACAACTATATTTGGTATTTGAACGACAGGCATCTATCAGTTCATGTCCTAGTCATTGTTTCCACTATCGGTCAACAATCCAGGACAGTGTTTTGTCAAAAACCTAATAAGACTGGGTTACTAAATATTGACCATATGTTGATTTATAAAAGTGTGTTCTGCTATAATTGTGTCTTTGTTACACTGGATGCACAGCGTGAGGGCAGCTATCACATGGTGTTATCACAGGATACTATCACGGTGTCACACATCATAGCTGTGTAGGGCTTTTTTTTCTTCTTGAATTTGTGTTGCTGTAACTCTTTATTTCAAGATGACGGAGACACCACATATTGTACAGATAATACTGTAACATATGCATCTATCGAAATGTAAAACCTATTAACGTCTTAAACACATGGTTAAGTATACCTTCTTTATGTCATGCTTTAATAATTTATTTATGTGGAGCGGAACCTAAGTACAAATCAGGTGGAAGACAAATAATAATGAGAGGTGTATTAAGTATAAATTTGTGTGTAGGGGGGTTTATGTAACAACACACTTTCTCATGGTTTAATTAAAAACAGTATCTCGAGGTCAATAAATAAATAAAAAAAGCTTTGTAAGTAGTGGTTTAACTAAATATTAACTCCAAGACTACTATAAAACAGCACACTTACCAGTATTTTGCTAGCGTACATTCTTGCTACATGGAAGACTAATTTATCAGAGTTTCACGACCAGTAAACACAGGACAGAGGGGTCTATTTACCAAGGAGCGCTTAATATGAAAGATACTTTTCAATCCTCATTGCATAGATGAGGATTGAAAGTTATCTCATATTTACTAAAAAAAACAACACTGGAACAGCCGTTCCAAAAAACGGCTGTTTCTGTGAAGTGTACCGCTTACCTGACACTTCTTTTTCTCAGTGATGTTCTTCGTCGTCTTTTTAATCATTCTGCGCATGCGCCGACTGCAAAACTCGCACAGGCGCACAGAGCAGCCTAGTGTATAGCGAATAAAGAAAAATTAGCATGTGACAGGGAGGGATGACATGATCCCACCACACATGCGCTGTCCATCCCTGCTCTTCGGAGCAGAGCTGTCGGCAGTGAAACTTTTCAGTTATGTTAATATATGCGAGCTTGAGCTGCCGTACAGTAACATGATTGAAAAGTTAATTTCGTTCATTGTTAAATAGCGTTACTGAGCACTCCCCATACACTGTTATGGGGAGTGCTCAGGAAAAGCGATAAGAGATTCAAAGCAGCAGATATCTGATATCTGCTGTGATGCAGTGATAGTTAATAAGAAATTTGCAGTTGACATTTTCGGGAATTGAACACACTATTTTGTTTCATAATTAGGCCCCACAGAGAGATATATCTGTAATATATTCTCAAATAAGTGTTCAATTTAATTCCAAAAGGTAGTAATCTTAGGACATGGTAGAAATCTGGCTAAATCTTATTGGGTCTAGCTGGTACCATGTACCACCCTGTATACGTCTAGTTTTTCCTTTTGGTATTACAGATTGGCCTTTTTATTTTATTTTTAGCAATTCTGTCAACAGCAGAAACTAAGGCTTCACATTTTGGGGGGAAACACTAACCCTATTTGTATTGAATTCAGCGTGATTTCCCTGTGTACAGCAGTATATAACAGTATCCTAAGAAACCAGTCTAAACGATCTATAATTTGAAATATTAGAACTAGACTAAGAGAATATTGACAGTAGTTAAAGTTCAATTGGCCTGTATTGTCTGCTTGTTTTACTTATTAATGATTTATTTTGGTGGTCAACCTCGCTCCTTTTTTCTGATCACTGACTATCAATGTAAAGACGAAGCTATTTTTAATTATTATTATTATTATTATTTTTACCTAAACAGTAGACCTTTTACACCCTTGTGGTATACTATCATTTCATTTGTGACAGGGCCCATTTAAAGGGCTAATTCTACGTTACAAAATAACACATTACAGGTAGCACGTTGACCATTGACAACGTCCTGAAAGCAGCGCCGGGCACCCACCCTGTTACTTATCTTAAAAATTATACTTATCTATAAATTAAACAAAATCCTGGGATCTTGTTTAATTTATAGTATTCCAGCCACTTCTGAGCTATTCTTTAAATACCTCCAGATTGGCTTAACTCCCCTAAATGTTGCTTTAAAATGAATGTATTTGCTTTAGCAGCAGTTGGACATATGATCAAGAGTCTTTACAAGATCACATGATGAGATCAGAGAACAAACAGTAGGTCAAGCTGGTCAATCATCCAATTGTAGAAGTGAAGGACTCAAATCACTTTACATTGTGAGCTCAGCTGCAGTTCTGTGCGATCATTCACATCAGTCCCTGCCCCATTACAGCTTGGAGTCTAAATTCTCTACCCAAAATAAACACTCTGGTCCATTTTTGTCTGAAGCCAGTGAACCTACCTGTATGTATTTGAACTATGTCAGTGTTGACTAACCCTTGACACTCCAGGTGTTGTGAAACTACAAGTTCCAGCATACCCTTCCAGCAATAAGCTGCTATATATTGGCAAAGCATGCTGGGACTTGTAGTTTCACAACACCTGGAGTGTCATAGGTTAGCCA